>NC_084967.1:13687881-13940442 GCF_949316205.1 Platichthys flesus
GCACGAGTTGAATCAGCGAGTAAAGAGAATAAACTCTAGCTCATTAGAAACCAGGTATTACAACTCTAAATGCTCATATTGTGTTGATCTGTTGTCTCATATAAAGATACAAATCTTCTTGTTAATACACCACATCCCCATGTTTTTATATTTTGGTAAAACGCGGCACCTTCCCACCGCCGTCAGGGTCGAGACTAATTGTGTGAACCAACACTCTCACTCTCCCTCGTCGCCCTCAGGTCCTAATTAAGTGAAATTCAACTTCATCTTGTGATTATGAAGAGAGAGAGAGAGAGAGAGAAGAGGGAGAAGAGGGCGAGAGAGGGAGAGAGCTTTGGATCGAGAATACACACAAACAGATTGAGGAGGAGGAAGAGGGGGGGGGGAGTTGTTAGTTTGGTGTTTCTGCTGCAGGTCGTTTTGTAACTGTGTGCGATTCCAAAGAATGCTCCAAAATATTTACTTTGTGCGATCGTAGATCAGCAGCACAACAGAAACACGGCTCCGGCGCCCTCGCTCCACTTCATCTCAAACAAGCGCTCATGTTGGCATATGATAAATTCAATTTTAACAGCCGCCTTGAATCTGTAAGTCGTCCGAACAGGCTGCGACGTCCAGAATCTCTGGACTGGGAGCTCAGGCCGAACGGCCCCGAGCGATCAAGAGGAAGTCCATGTGTCGTGGTGTTGACCCGGGGTCTCGTTCCTCGTGCTCAGCCTGTCACATCCCATCATAGCTCAGCTTGGGTTTAAGCCCCTGACTGGGACTGGAAACTTTCACAGCCGTAACCAGTCATGGGCGGTGAGGAGGTGATGAGGTGACGGGCGACGGTGAGAAGGTGGTGACCAGCTCAGGATTGACTCTGTGGCATGTCGGTCCGTAAGCTCTCACAGGTGGGGGGGGGCTCCTGGCAGAGCTACACTCAGCCGTTCTCCTCCGCCCCTCCTCCTCCATCCTGGATACACTAATTACATTCCTCCTGGGGAGACGGGATAATCAAACCCTAAGGAGGCGCGGAAGACTTCAGCCCTGAGCTGGACGAGGAATGAAGTCTCCACCAACAGAGGAGACCTGGTGGATTCCTCGAGGTCTGAGCAGGAAGAGCCAGTCGTAGTAATCACAGGATCACGTCAAGTCAAATAAATCCAGTCAGAGTCAAATGAACTTGGAGTTTCATTCTGGAATAAATAAATGAATCCTTATTCTCTTTGACTGAACCCTAGACTCTACGTCCTACAACCTGGAGTTCTGATATATATTAATTCTGTTTCCTCTAAATGGAGAATCTTGCCACAGCTTGAAGAACATGTTGACTCCCTAAACCCCCGGCTTCTTGCCAGCCTCTATATAAGCTCTTCCCTTTTCACCCAGCATGAAAACATGTTTACCTCAAGGTGTGAAACGTCTATGTGAGGTAACACTGAGGCTCAATGCACCACCTCCGTTCAGCACAACTCTCCTGCAGCTCTGATCGCTACTGCAGGCAACTCTGGCTCAGAGAGAATGGATGTGAACCTAAAGTCGGCCAAATAGTACAAAACAACTTCCAGATCTGGAAAACAGGACCAGTGCCATCGCTCACTGCTGCGTGTCCGGAAACCGAGTCCAGCTGTGATTGATGGATGGATATAAAAACACAACGTCCTCATGGGGGCGTGTTTCAAGATTCACTTCCTGTTTGCATCTATTTAATAATTCTGGAATTGGAGCATTTAACACTCGGCCTCCTCTTAACAACATTCCCATGATGACAAAGAGCCGAGAAAAGGATCTGGTGTGACAGGTTTATAAATAATTCAAAACCTGAACGAGTTCTCGCTTAAAAAAGTGGTGAAAGGTGCCTTTGAGTTTTAAAAGTTTGCAAATGACAAGTGATGAGGTCAGCAACTTGACAGTTAACAAAGAGTTTGGGCTTTGATGATCGGATTAGGAGACAAGACACTGAAATCCATCATCGTGATAATCTTTGATACGCAGAACAGACCGATATCCACGACTCGGAGGAAATATATAAGTTTGCAAGTGTTTCCCACGACTTTCAAAAGCCAGGGGGAAAAACAAAGTGATTTATTCTCCTCTGTGACGAGCTCACTCCTCGGGATGATCACCTTCTCCTGCCGGGGGGGGAATTATCACCGAGCCGTCGTGCTGCAGGAAGCGGGGGAGCAATTTAGTGACGCTCTCTTAGGGATACATATTAAAGAAGGAGAATACAACAACAAATTGGGAACATCTTCTTTTGCAGGGTGGAAAATAACAACATCCACAGCTGCAAGTGTGTGTGTGTATGTGACAACTCCAGCCCTGCACGTGCACGCTCATGTCTCTTCATGCACACCGACACTGTTGCTCCACACTGTTTAACAGACACACCGTAGGATGCCTGCCAATCACTGCTCCTCCGCTCTCCTCGTGCCATTCAGTTCTCATTTCCTCCTCAGGCTCCAGCTGTGAGCTCCTCGGCCGCTCGATAACTAGCGGCTGATTAGGAGCGTTATTAAGCCCTGTAGCTTCAGCACATCCTCATCCTGCAGGGACTCCAGGAAGCACCTCGTTATCTCCCCGTCAGCTCAGCTACCGGCTCCACAACACAAACCGGGACACGATCCCATCAACCGCCCTCGTCATCCTCACCAATTTGGAGGCCGACGCAGCTCTGGAAAATGCCAGCGGACTTCCCGAAGCCGCACCGGGCGTCCGTCCTGGCCTCAGCAGAACATGGGAGAAGCAGGCAGAGCTCATGAAACATGCATAAAGGTTCCTACTGGCAGACACAGCAGAAATCCAGGCTGGAGGCCGCCTCATGTAAGAGAATGTGGTCGGAGGTCTGACAGTTTTTTAATAACGGCATTGCTGGAGAGCTTCCTGCGGCTGCCGTGTAGCCACGTGAACAAAGACCCACTTCCTTTTAAGTTTGATATAATGATGAGGCAATGGAGTCGGTGAGGTCTCTCAGGTTTTCAGCCCTGGAGGGATTTACACAAACCTGGTGGAAGGATAAGATATGGGTCAGGGAGGAACCCATTGCAGTGTGGATCTGGATCAGGAGGCGGATTTAGGAAATTGGGCGTTTTACCACATTTTCCTTGATTTCTCAGAGGATAATTCCTGGAAGTTGATGAAAGGAATCATGCATGTGTAGATATCCATGAGCCACTTGGTGCAGATCCACATAAAAATCTGGATCTAGATAATTTAAACCCTGGTTTCATGAGGGGACTGTTGGCCCTTGAGGGAGATATGTGCCGTTCTAGTTCCAATATTTATTCTACAATCTTCTCTTAAGGTTGAAGGAAATGTGGTCGGAACTGAATCCATCATGATTCATGAGTCAAATCACATATAACTTTATGATCTGAAATATTTATAACAAATAACTATAATAATCCAAAAATATCTTTGCAAGTACAGACAATCAAACATTAGGACAACCGCCCCGACAAAGGAAATAGAGTGATCAAAGAGGCCTTGAGCTGTTATATTACATCAGTGCATAAATCACCCACATCAACACCTCTTGGTTTATTTGTAACAGCGAAGCGTCCACTTCCTGCAGCATAATCAGTTTAATCATAGTCCCTGACTTTGTCCACGTCCACAGTTCTTCCTCCCGTCTCACACATAATCTCAATCTCGGAGCTCGTTCCACGTCCTAACGACTCTGCAATCAGAGCTGTCAGTCACACTTAAGGATCTAAACACCTCGCCATTCCACAATCAGACACACCGCCGCCGCCACCTCACCTCCTGCAGGCTCAGCCTCATCTGTCCATCACGACTTGGCCAATTTTCTTTTTTTTAAATAAGCAAACTCATCATCACCTAAATGATGTGACCTCGACGATGTCAGTGAGGCTTTTGCTTGTGTGTTTATCATGTTGTACATTTATCGTGTAATATATGTGTTGCTTGGGACAGAAATATAGTGAAACATAGTAAAAAGCCCCTAAAGTGATCAAATAACTGAATTACGCATCTAATATCATGGTCCAAACCTCCACTGTAATGGGTTTTAACAGTTTTTATCCTCTTTATGGACCATAAGACGTCCAGCCTTCATCCATTTATCTACCTGACCACCTTCCACAGACTAGAGACACAGTATATGTGTGGACAAAGCAAAAGCATGAATGAATTATAATAGAATAAAATTGTTGGACACTTGAAATTTATCAAACGATGCCAGATTCCCAGAAGCTGTTGTTTTCTGACTTTTAAATCTTTATAAATCTTGGATGAGGAAATCACAAAAGCTCCAGAGCTTCGTTCTTCACTCACCAAAAAGCCCAATAATGAACTGACTGTATTTAACCCTCTACTGTTCTGAAGACTTGTCTCTATCATACGCTGACTGCTGTCCCTTTAAAATCCTCATCAGCCGAAGCAGGATCCACTTTCTTAATCCTCGGATTTAGCCGGCGGTGGAGATCCCTCTCCTCCCCGATGTCCTGCTGAATCGGCTGGTTTCTAATTTGGCTGATTCACCCTGCGGCTCCGTTTCCTTTTGTTATTTATGCCTCTGTCTCAGTTTAAAATCACCGTCCAACCTCTGTGACCTCTCCAAGCGTAAAAAAAGAGACAATTTCACTCTGTGGGGCGGAGGTGGGGGGGACCAGCTGAACAAAGAGAGGACAGAGAAGAGGGTTTGACTAAACACACTAAGGTGGACACATCACCTGTGTGTGTTTGCGTGTGTGAGTGTGTGTCTGCATCTTAGTCTCATGTTACATCACTGTAAAGCCTCTCAGACTCCTCCGGCCCTTCGTTATACGTGTGAGAGGATCAGGACCCGGCTGATGTCATTAGCTCCCGGCTTTAAATCCAGATCTTGTTTTCTCAACATTTCACATGTCACTTTATACGTTACACTATAAATGCCCAGAATCCACTCGGGGCCAGTGTGCAAACTATATCACACAATGAAAAGCTGTTCTAGTTGTGTTTTTTTAAGTATGATGGTATATATTTATATTTCAGTCCTTTTCATTGATATTGGTATTTGGTTTGTATGATATCTAAACTACAAACTTAAAACTTATCATCACCATCAATCCATTAGCTTTGTTTCTTTATCTCTTAGAGGTTCAGAAGTTCAGTTCAGAAGAAAGTAGGTGGAAACAACACGAGCAGTATTTCAAAATGCACGTTTCAGCCTTCACACATCTCTTTCCCATCTCCACCTCCTCTCTCTGAAGACACAACGTGGCGGCGATGAACAGCACGTCCCCCGATTCCACTTGACAACTTTCTGAGGAGGTGTGAAATTGAACCAGCAGCTCGACGCGCCGAGCCTCGGTACAATGATATCAGTCAGTTGGGCGCTCCATCAAACGGCGTTATCATGCATCAAGCGTTCGGCAAGCGGCTCTTGTGTCCTCGCCCTGTCGCTCTCTGGGCTCCAAACAATAACACATAACTGAATCACGCCACGAGCGGCTGGAAAGGGACGTGAAGAGGCAGCTGTCCCCCGTTAGAGAGACGCTGCTTGTTATTCTGGAAAGCAACATTTTGATCGATAAACCTCCAGCTACCAAATGGACCTTTCATTGTGGGGTCTGAATGCCAGCTCAGGAGCACTTAGTAGGCAGAGAGCGCCACGAGCAGAGCCACTTACTGCTGCCGGTCAGACGACCAGGAAATGGGCCGGGTGCTGGAAGCGCTTCAAGAGCACTTTCAGTCACCCCCGTCTGATTCTGTGGACGTCTGTAGATTTACAGGCCCGCAGAATGGGCATCTGCTCGTGCCATGGCCAGTCGGCATGACCCTTTGTGTGTGTGTGTGTGTGTGTGTGTGTGTGTGTGAGACCCAGATGGCAATCAGAGCTGTGGAGGCCGTCCAGGTTATTACGTTAACCTCCTCCTCTTCTCCTTATCGTCAGCGACCCTCTCTGATCAGGCAGTCGTTCAAACTGCAATCTAATGGATTCATTAATGGCAAATAAATAACTTGTCGGCACTTCATAAATAAATGATTTGACACATTAATGACCTTATAAGTTATCAGGTCGTAAGAATGACAAAACACACAAATCGGATTTCAAACCATTGAGAGACATTTGACAGAAGTGAAAGAAGCCAGAGGGAATTCACTTTGTAACAAAAGTGCCACCTCATTGTCTCACGCACTGTGATCTTTGACCCCTTTGACCTTTGCTGCCGTTCCCAACCCGAGGCCAGAGCTGTTTTCAGACCTGCGCTGAACCCTGGGAGATCTCCTGAAGTCCTCTGCAGGGGCTGTACGTGAGAACGCAAATGTCTGAGTCCACTGCTGCAGAATTGGTTGACATTTTCCTGTCAGGCCCCCTGGTTAAAACTCCACAGAATGACTGAGTGAGCCCATGTGAAAAACGTCAGAGCGGGTGAGTGGTCACAAAAGTGAAAGGAATAAAAATATCTCAGGATGAAGAAGAGGAGTCTTACACGAAGAGGATGCTGAGCAAGACGTCAAGTTGTAAAGACGAGGAGATTCTTGAGCTCTTGGCGATAAGCGCCCGGGTGCACACCTGCCGTCTGCTGCTCAAAGTTACGCAGAAGATTTGTGCCAACTATAAAACGAACGATCAAACCAGACTGTGATTTACAAAGAGACAAAGTTCCATCATTACAATGATTCACATCTTTCTCCCCTATATTCCTAAAACCTTGTGTCCAGCGGAAAGCGGGTGCTCATCAAACATTCAGGACAACCCGGGGTTGATGCCGAGCCTCTGAGTTATACGTGTTGCCTGTGATTGCACATCACAGCCGCTCCGTGCCTCCTCAAATCACATCTAAAAAGGAGGATTTTTTTACAATCACAAAGGGATTTCGGGAAGCTCAGATGGAGAAAGAGCCTCAATATCGGGCTATTGAGGCTGCAGAGAAAACCTCTTAGTGGCTGATTTCTCAGAGGTTTCAGTGCATCAGGAGACAGAGGAGGAGGTTAAAGTCCCAGACTTCAGGGCTCAACACTGAGCTTTTCATGGGACCACGGCTCAGTCCTGGTTAAGGTTCCAGTTAAGATGTGAACTGTGGTTAGGTTAAAGTAAGAGTTCAACGTTAAGAATAAGGTTTTGGTTCAGCTGTCAACAATGAACGGAACAGACTTGTGTGTGTGTGTGTATGTAGGTACAAAATAACTTAACAGTGCATCTTTTCACTAAACTTGGTGAGAATGTTACCTGGGAGGGTATCTCCACATCGTTAGCTTTTGGAGCTAGGGTCAAAGATCAATGTCAACTAAAAAATGATCAGAAAAACCCTATTCTCTACAAATTGTGGCAAATAATTTGACTAGAGTAAGATTGATATAATGTGAAAAAGTCCAATGTTTTCATAAAGTTACGTTAAGTTTTTTTATATGCTCATTCTAATCACATTCACAAATACCCCACCAGAGAGGACGAGCGTATCGGCTGCGACAGTCTTTGAATATCTGTCGCCTGAATTTCTTTCTCCTGACAGTTGTTGTAAAGTCTCACATCTTCTCCCTCGGCATGCTGGGAAAAACTGAACAAACGCAACATGTGACTCGGAGGAATAAGACGCAGCTTTGATCTGTGACACACACACACAAAAAGTAAGCGGCAAAGCCACAAAGGGCGGCTGCTCATTAAGATTCACTCCTTTGTTTTTTTTTCAGAAATAATCCGCCCTTGCCGCTGTGAGGGTTCTGAGAAACTCTGGATACTTTAGAGACGGCACTTGTTTACAATATCCAAAATATTCTGGATATGAACGCTGCCGTCTAACGCATTGTGGAGCCGTTCAGAGTCAGTCCAGTATGGATCGGGGGCGGAGCGGTGGTCCCACCGATACACATCCACAGCCAATGATGAGTCAGTCTCAGCTGTCAATCAGGACGTTTAGCCGCGTTTTTATAGCATCAAATGAATATAAACCAAATCTACCAGTACAACGAGCACTTGAAGAAACATTTGTGTAATGAGAACTAAAACAAAAAAACCACCATGTCCCATCTGCTAACATGGAGGAGGTGGGATTTATGACCTTTACTGCAGCCCTGCATTAAATCTCATGTTTTTCTGATTAAACTACAGATTCTTCATTTAAATATTTGCTCAGTTAACAGAGATTCTGTTTGGTTTCTTGTTAAAAAACAAATGTTAGCAGCCAACATCAGTAAATGTTGAGTCAAGGTCGTGTGGAAGATGAAGGGTTGATCTCATCTGTTGTTCACCTTGGACAAGCTGTTCATCACAATTCGTCTCCCTGAGCTTTCATTCATTCAAATCAGTAAATACTGTGGGTAACGCAGGCGCAAAGTTTCTACCTATTAGATGGATTAGAAAATTCTGCTGCTTTGATTACCTCCACGGAGAAGAGGAAGAGGTTGTGTTTTCATTTCTGTGTGTGGATGCATCTACAGTCTTGTGTTATATAGAATTTAAAATATCAAAGGATCTATAGGAACCAAATAAACAAATATGTCCAATAAGCGTATATAAAAGAAATTGTGTTGATCTCCAGTATTTCTAAAAAAACCCTGATACGTCAATCTTGGAAATTTGACTAAATTGATATTAGAGAGCCTTTTAGTTCATATTAATAGAAAGGGAAGTGCATTCATCTTTTCCTCAGATGAAATGAAGTAGAGGGCAAACACAATGTAAACCACACCCACCTTTAATGATCCCCATCTGTAATAATCTCTAATTGTATGGAAGACAACTCAAAGTCCAGTTCTGACATGAAAACTTAAGTTCCAAACACACTTTACTGCTTCAATTCGAGGTCTCACGCTCCCCGAGGCTGCAGCCGCTCCACCTACACCACTCTACAGTTACACAATGTTTTATAAGGGCTCTCCAAACCAGACAAATAGTCTAATGTGGCGATACAAGGGAGAAAATCTTGCAAAATGAAACCGCAAACTAGAGACAAGAAAGCTGGAGAACATCTGAATCTTAAGGCTAGAAGAGAATGTGCATTTAGACTCAGATCAGCAGACAGTTAAAGTCCAGACCTTTTTTCATGATTTACCTAATGAAAACTTATACACACATGGTATTTTTCCTGCTTCAATTCAAGATCTCACTCTCCCTGATAAGGCTGTAGCCACTCCACCTACTAACATGTTTTGTAAATGAAAATCTGAGGCTCTGTGGTCAATTCGCTGCAAATATGAGCCCAAAATAATGGAGGACATTTGGATCTTGAGGGTAGAAGAAGTAAACATGTGTATTATGTCTCAGATCAGCTGTTTTCATAGTAAACCTCACTAGGGTTGGATATGAGAGAGCACCCTGCATGTAATGTTGGACACATGGAGCTCGATGCACCGACGAGCCTCTGGAGTGAGACCTCCACCTGTGGGCAGAGGGTCCTACCTGCAGACAGCTGCATCCAGCCGCAGATCTTGTACACTGTGCCGGTGCTGCAGAAGAAGAAGAGCAGGAAGCAGCTGATGCAGGTGAGCACCAGCACCATGGACATGCCGATGAAGAAGGAGGCGGCCTTGAAGGCGCCGGAGGGGATGGAGCTGAACTCGGTGAAGCTGCCCTTGCACGTCAGGTCTCGGGACAGCCCGTTTCCGATGCAGTAGTGGAACAGACCGAAGTAGCCCGCCTGCGGGGTGTCCACGCCGTCCCCGATCCAGTAGGGCTGGATGAAGCACACCACGTTAACGATGGCGAAGAGAATGGTGAAGATGGCCCACAGGACGCCGATGGCGCGGGAGTTGCGCACGTAGTTGGTCTGGTAGATCTTGGCAGCCTCGGACGCGGGGAGCATGGTGGTGGTGGTGATGGTGCCGGGGGCCCCGGGGACCATCCTCCGGTCTGTGGGGGAGAAGAGGTGGCTCCGCTCGGATCACTTTGCGCGTCCTCACTCCGGCAGCATCTGCGGCATCTGATCCGAAGAACAGCCGCTGGATCCGGGGAGCACAACTTCTCCGGGTCGCTGGATTCTCCTCCCGACTGAGTCACAGTTGCAGCCGCAGCATCAGCGCTCCACGTCCATCACGTCCATCTCTTATTCTTCACTCTGCAAAAGAGGGAGCTCCTGGAGAGACGAGCTCCAGCTTCACCCATCCACAGAGGAGCGTGAATCACCCTGTCTGCCCGTGCTCATGCACAAACCAGATGCATGTACCTGGATGATGCAGAGCCAGATGCTGTTATTATTATTATTATTATTATTATTCCGTCAGATCAGTGGGATCTCGCTGCAAAGGTTCATCTGAGCTCGAAGGCGACGGAGCAACAACCGCAGCTGAGCTCCTTCTGAATTGGATCTGGAGGAAAGCCTCATATATTCCAGAGCCAGCCCACAGCCCTTAATCCTGTGTGACGTGGTTTTACGGTAACCAGACAAAGCTTAAACACACATGGTGGAAACCAGTCTCTGGGTATTATGGTTCCTCTGGTAATTAAATTCCCTTTGCATATAAATATGCACTTTACAGTAAAATTATAATGATAATAATGGTAATAACATACTTTGTTTTTACTAAATTTTATTTAATATTGTTATCATAAGCAGTTTTAAATCCTTAGTTTAATACCCATTTTGTTTTTTTCTATTAAACATTATGTTATCTCATTGTGGAAAGACTTGTTTATCGCTGTTTCCTTATAGCCAGTCTTATTTTGTAGATTTCGGCTGATAAAGTATATTTTATAAAAGCTTTATTTACTTACATATAGTATAATATATATTACATATGCCTCTTCTCGTTTTAAAAATATTTAACTCAAATCTTACAGTAAATACAATGATTTTTTTTTACCTTTAATGCACAACGTCCTATTATTTTGAAGGGTTTCGGCACAAGGGTTCCAAAACTACATTGCCCACAATGCAGCAGTGATCTCTGATTGGCTGCTAAGAGAACCGCGTCATGTGACGTAATCTGAAGGCGCGCGGGAAACTGACGTGTGTCTCCTCGCGCGTGTGTTTTGTTCGTAACTTTCAAAACTGTGGATTTCTCTAAGTTTAACGTTTATTTAACGTTTTATTTTGAGTCATGGAAGTTTTACTCAGCTCTCGGTTGGGTTCACGGTGAATAGTTCCCGACACTTTCCCCGGTTTGGGCCCTTTTTCCCCCGCAGTTCCCCGGACACAGCGCGTCCGACCTGCGGGGCAGTGACGAGCTACACGCTGGTTGTGTTGTTGTTGTTGTTGTTGACGGTGGAATAAGCAGGAGCAGGAGGATGTCAGCGCTGTCACAACACCCGGGACACGAGGAGGAGAAGCTGCAGAGGGTCCGGGAGCAGCTGCCTTGCAGAGAGAACCAGGCCGGGCTGCTGCTGTCCCTCCTCGGGCAGGTACATCCACACATGTCCGCTCAGTCACTGGGTCTCGATACATTCATGTCAGGCAGGAAACAGTCAATGGCAGCATTTACTAATATACTAGATACTTAATTGATATTTATATGTTATACAGACAATGTTTGTGTTGTTTTAAATGAACACAATAGGTGTTAAAGTGTAAAAAACATGACCAGGTATTATGACTGGAAGACCTAAGAAAATATAAGAGACATAACCAAACAAACACATTTGTCTCCTCCAGCCGCAGCAGTACAGTTACCCTTCCATCTTCATCTACGGTCATCGGGCTTCGGGGAAAAGTCACGTGATGCAAGTTCTGCTGAAGGAACTAGAGGTGAGAGTCAGATTCAGTGACTTCAGAGCGTCCACATGGTCAATGAGAGGACATGGTACCTGGTGTGTGAATGTGGGAGCTCCGTGAATACACATCATTTACCAGTCATGTCTTAAAATTCCTTGAAAATTCTACTTCTTCTCTTTCTTTGTGTGAATTAAACAGATTTCCAACTGATTGTCTCTATTCCCCCTCTTGTCCTGCAGCTGCCTCACGCCACCGTCAGCTGTGTGGAGTGCGTCTCCAACTCGCTGCTGTTCGAACAGGTGCTGCTGTCCCTCTTCGGCTGCGAGGCCGCCGCGATGCTCACCCGCAAACCCTCGCTGTCCGACTTTGTACGCATCTACAGGCACCAGTGCTCCCAGTCTCCTGCCACACAGACGCGATACATCGTGAGTGACGTGCACTGTGTTTAATTCATCATTATTTGCATTTCAAAGTGCATATAACACCCAGTGACATGTTCTATTTTCTTGAGTATAACCTTCACATGTATTTTTCAGGTGATGGAAAAAGCCGAGCTGCTGAGAGACGCCGACGCCAACCTCCTCCCCGCCCTCCTGCGTCTTCAGGAGCTGGTGAGAAAGAGCAGCGAGCTCTTTTGTCTTATCCATCAAGTCGGGCCACTTTATTGTTGTCGCACTGTGCGGATGATGAAGAGGTAGTGGAAGAGCTTATTTTGTGATGGATGACCTTGAGCTGAGTGTGTGTGTGTGTCTTTGTTTGTGTGTGCACCTCTTTCATAAAGCTGTTAGATGGAAAGAAAGGACGGCAGCCAATCACAGGTTTTTAATTAAACACAATCACGAGTAACAAAAACTCAGGTGTGAAATCTGACTGTTCTCTGGTGGATTGCGGCCGTTAAGAGGATTCAGTCTTGTTTTAAATTAATTCGCCTTAAGTGCCACCACTCAGGGTTGAGCAGCTGATCAAGGGTTTTTGTGTCTCTAGTGTATTTTATATATTTACTTTATTATTCTGGCCCTGACTAAAAGGTCAACAAGGAGACTTTTGTGGATATATTTTACTAAAGAGGCAGAAAGGAACTTTTGTCCATCACATCTTTTTATTCATCCCCTGTCATCATTAGCATTGCTCCTCTTTTCCAACCATGACGTTTCAGAACCTGTCCGTCTCTCTTAACTCTCTCAGAATCTGTCCTGCATGTGAGGGAAGTTCCACAACCGCCTTAGATTGAATTAATAACGTGGGAAACCCTTTAATTCTTCCAGTCGCGTGCACGGATCCCGTTGCTCTAATCAGAATGAAACCTATCCGATCTTAACTACGTGTATCCGTGTTTCAGGTTGAGGACAACGTCACCGTCATCCTGCTCAGTGAAATCTCCTGGGACAAGTTCAGACCCAACACGGGTTGTTTTGAGCCGCTTCTGCTCCATTTCCCCGACTACAGTAAAGGTATAAAGTCCTCACACGTACATCAGCCAGCGCCACGAGTAACTCTCACTGCGCTGCATGGTGATGATCCACACTTGGAAGATGCAGTGTGTGATGTGCGATCTGTACCTGTGAGTTTGTTCCAACACTTGAGGCAGCGGCTGTGAGTCGTGCATTAACGAAACACCACTGTATGAATTCACTAGCTTGATATGTGAGAATTTGTGTGTAGGGAGAATAACTTAAATCTCTCTTTTCACTTCTTCTAAATCTAATCTCAGTGTGTGTCCCTCATTCGCAGGCGAGCTGCAGCAGATCTTATCACAGGACAGACATCCATCATATTCAGCCGAGTTCTACTCGTCCTACGTCAACATCCTGCTGGGAGTCTTTTTCTCGGTGTGTCGGGACCTCAGAGAGCTTCGCCATCTGGTCAGACACACACGCACACACACACACACACACACACACACATTTGGATGTCACCATGGATTTTTCACTGTTTTGATTTTCTTTCAGTCTTGCATCATTGATTTATCTTTTTTCTTTCTTTTCCAATAGGCTGCCCTCAACTTTTCAAAGTTCTGCGAGCCATTGGCAGAAGGGAAAGGTAATCCATAAAGAGGAGTTTCCCTTAGTCCGACAGCTGATCAATATTTAAAAATGTCTTATTTTAACTTCCTCTTCTTTGTGGCTTGTAAAGAGGGATTATTCTGTTATGTTGTTTTTAAGAACCTCTCATGAACAGACACTAGCAACATAATCATTTAATAAATCACTTGACACTACTGTGGATTTTTTTAATACAGTTGCTTAATTTTTTGTTTTTAGTGAAAGAGACGGACACACACAAGCTGTGGAGAAACATCGAGCCTCATTTAAAAAAAGCCATGCAGACGGTGTATCTTCGAGAAGTGTCCAGGTATTTCCAATTGAACTCGTTTTTCTCATTTCACCGGCGACATGTGGTGATTGTTGCTCTGCTCATCATGTTGTGCACTCTCGGTTCAGTCTTCAGTGGGAGCAGATGCAGCAAATGGAAGAGAAGGAAGCTGGAGCATTGAGAGGTACAGACACACACACACACACACACACAACACAACAGCAGATTCAAAAGACTAAGACTAAGACTAAATCAAAAATAGCTGCCAAAATTAACACTGTTTACTTGGTGTTCAAGGTTATTTCCTTCTTCCCTCAGGTTTATCTGCTCACACTCACGTCGAGCTGCCTTATTACTCAAAGTTCCTGCTGATCGCTGCCTACCTGGCGTCCTATAACCCTGCCCGAGCAGACAAGCGCTTCTTCCTCAAGGTGGGACACTTTTCTCTTTTATATATATGACAGGACGTCGGGGGGGGGGGGGGGGGGGACATGAGGGATGAAACGCGACAAAGGTCCTCAGTCAAGCTGATCCACAGCCTGTTTTACTGAAGTGATCTGCAGATGGCAGAAGTGTCTCTTGAAATTTGTTGATGCAGTGAACGGTTTTGAAGTACGACATTTGTTTTAATTTATTCAAGAGGAGTGGAAATGTTACTGATTTTAGATTTCCTTCTTATTCTTCCCCACAGCACGCGGGCAAAATCAAAAAAACAAACTTCCTGAAGAAAAATGAAAAGGTGATCTACACACAATACCCTTGTTATTCTCTGTTCCTCTATCCTCACATGTAACTTATCTTAAAAATCCATATCTTCCAGACTAGTAACCATCTGCTTGGACCCAAGCCGTTCCCTCTGGACCGCCTGCTCGCCATCTTCTACAGCGTGGTGGACAGCAGAGTCGCCCCCACCGCCAGTATCTTCTCCCAGGTGAGAGTCTAATGTGCTGCTGGGAGCGATGTGCAATAATGTGCACACAACACTTGTGGAATGGTGGACCGCTGTTCTGACATAAACTGAAACTGAATTCTACCCTCAAGCTTCAAATCTCTCTCCACGATTGTGCCTCCTGCTGTGAGCTTTACGAAGCCTCATGTGGCTGCATCAGAATATTAAAACATCATTTACTTTCATGCTTTTCCTCCCATTTACCATGGAAAGTGAACATGAACTGTATGATCCGAGGGTTTCAAATGATCATTTTATACATTTCTAGGCACAAATGCTGTAATATTTTCTGTTTAATCGAGTCTAACGACCACAGCGTCCCACATGAGAGGTTTTCAACCCAAATGGTCATGAGTTCTGGGATCTGTAGCCAAACGCTGATCTATTTATGGCCCCAAGCATGAAATGGATTTAGAAAGTTGGGCTTGACCCATATGTGTGGCTGTCTGACGTCTGTTTTAATGCGTGAGACATATTTTGGTTTCCCTCTCTCCCACGTTTAGATCTCCTCTCTGGTGACCTTACAGCTGCTGTCTCAGGTCAGTCACGACGACCAGCTCGACGCCCCCAAGTACAAATGTGCCGTTTCTTTGGACTTCATTCGCGCCATATCCAGGTGTGTGCTCCTCTTTGTTCATTCACATGATTTAAACGGGCTCAGGGAACTAACCTTTTACAGTGTTTTTCTCCACTGACAATATGCCCGTTGGGATTTATCTTCCAGGACAGTGAACTTTGAAATTGTCAAGTATCTGTATGACTTCCTGTGAGCCTGAGGGGAGCAGATGAGAGGCGACACACTGTGACAGTGAGATGAGACCGGGTTTCTCTACATGAGAACATGCTTAAGGACACACAGGACAATTCATCCAGTCATGTTGCTGCCCCCTGGTGGTTGATACACAAACTTTTTCCTGTAGAGTTTTTGTGCCTCACATGTTAAATATTTGCATTTGTACAAAAAATAAACATTGTATTGTAAAGTTGACTTTATCTTGGTAAAGTTTTGTCAATAGAAAATTTATTTTTGCTCTTTATTCATTATTATTCATTACAGATCTAGATTTTTAACTTCACTTGAGATGGTAAAAATCCTTAAAGTTATCACAGCTCGTAAATGTTTATAAATATTGATAAATATTCTTGAGTTAACTTACTTAATACGGTGCGTCCCACTGATTTACACAAGTTCACAGCTTATGTTAAGTATTTGTCTTTATTGTACAAATAATCAGAATTTGAAAAAAGTCTGCAGTCGTTTAACAAAAGGCTTCAGTCGAGTAGAGCCAACAAACAGAAAGCTAATCTATAACTGAATCTGTGTTTATGCTGACCAGGAAGCAAATCATTCAGCCAGAGAAATGGACAAGACATAAAACCACAGGTCAGCAGTTTGCTTTTTGCAGCGTCTATTTTTTTTTTAAATATAAGGTACATTTATTTATTTAGAGGGACCCGGACCCAGAAAATACTGATAGAAGAATAGATTTGAAATCACAGCTGAGAGCATGTACTTGCTGCTGTCCTCTACTATCTCCCTCTCTTATCCCTGGTGGGTATCTGAGGGTAAGTGGGCCGTGTCAGAGGTCGACTCTGACGCCAGCGTGGCCTCGGGAGAACACGCCATCGTTACTCAAGGACAATGACTTGTCCGCAAAGGTTGACTGAGTCATCCAGATGCATTTAAAGTGCATGTGTATCTCTTTATTTTCTTGACATTAATGGAAATGTTAGTGTTACACCAGCATCATATTAAACTGGATTTAATCTTAATAGAAATCTCAGTCTGTAAATGATTTTTTTAACAAGAGGCGCACTGAAGCTCTTGGGTCACATCCCAGTTGAGGTTGAGGTCGTCGGAGCGGGTGGATGCTACACGCTGTGCCGCCTGCTGTGGATCATGGCCACGATGTGAGTGAGGTCCAGACTCTTCATCATCACCTCCATGAAGTCGTTGTCAGTGCGAGCGCCGGCCACAAACTCATCCAAGGAGAGTTCGCCTGCAGACAAACAGTAGATCCTCAGATATTAAAATGTTTTGCTTCATATAAACACAATATACGTTATATCATATTTCCTGACTCAGAGTCAACACACTCACCGTCTCCGTTTATATCAATCCTGTCAAACACACTGTTGGTGAAATCCTCAGCGGATAGATCCTGATTTTCAATTCCATTGATGGCACGAATGGCCTGTGGGAAACAACCAAAAACAGAATAAAACCAGTCCTGAAGACGCCCAAAGGAAACACAGAGTGAAAGATGCAGTTAACGTCTGCTCCACCTTTATGATGTTGAGGAGCTCGTGTCTGTCGATGCAGCCGTTTCCGTCCACATCATAAAGTTTGAAGTACCAGCGCAGCTTGTGCTCCATCTTTCCTCGCATCACCAGACTCAGAGCTGCCACGTACTCCAGGAAGTCTATGTAGCCGTCCTGCAGGAGCAAGGGGGGGGACGTGAGATGTGTGCTCTGCTTTTATCAAAAACACCAGTGATTAATGTGGGACCTTCCACTTATTTTGCAACAGGGAAACAATCAGATCCTCCTCATCTCAAAGGCCGAAGCTGTGGGAGTGAAATTAAGATGTCCCAGGGTGGAGGATTATCTCCGGGGACTCTGTGCCTGAACAATCTTAGCATCAAAACATTGTCTCACGGATAATCTCACTGTTTATATCATGCATGAGGATTATACCCTGGCCTTTTTAACTGAGCTAGGGGGGGGGGGGACTAAATATAGATGTGCAGCTTCTCAGACGGACATCCTGTGATGACCCTGACATGTGCTCCCTCTTAATTCAACTGGGAGCCGAGGGGCAAAGTGGAACAGGGCCACACTGTCCCGGGAGGTCGCTGCCACACGTTGACCTTTCAAAGATGTCGAATGTGATAAATATCTTTGCCCCTCGGAATTTTAGAGACGTCATTTTTGACTGTGATTTGACCCTTTTCAGTCATTTCTGACATAATCCTTAGCTGCAGGTCGGATCGATTTGTTTGTGAGCAAAATTACATTATTTCCTCACAGAATGACATTTTCTCAACGTTTCAATCTGATTTATTCCAATTTACCTCTAAAAGTTTTCCCTCTGCACCCAAAGTGGAGAGCCCTCTTGAATTGAGCTCTTGTGTCTCACCTTGTTCATATCAAATGTGCGGAACATCTGCTCGATGTAGTCGTTGGCCTCCTGGTCCAACCCGCGCAGCCCGAAGAACTGCTTGAACTCGTGCAGGGTGAGCTGACCTGAGGGGCACTCGGTCATGAACTTCTTGTACCAGAGGTGCATCTCCACGGCCTGCAGGTCGTCCACGGTGCTTCCAGTGGTGTTACCCATCGCTCCGCGGGCAAAGTATCCGGCGTCTCCTGCAGCTGCTGCACAAACCCTGTCGGCCCGATTGGTCTACTGTGAAGCGAAGGGTGCTCCCTCTTCACAGTCACACAACAGTGGGACTCAGGGTGGCAGCGGGTGGGGGCCTTTTGTAGGTGGCTGTGTGTTGAGGTTGAGTCGGCGCACCCCCCTCTGTGTCCTCAGGTCTAATCGCCGGCTGTAATCCAGACGAACATGCAGATGATCGGCTTAATGGCCCCATTAAGAGGGCAGGTTGACTGGTGCACCTCTGGCTCCCCTGAGATGTGCTGACAGACACTCGGCAGCTTTCATCGCTCACGTGGAGACGCAGCCGTCCCTCTGATTCACTTTGCTCAGCAGCTGATTGGTGCAGCTTTAATGCTCTTAGTGAAGACAAAAGACAACAAGGTGAGGGGCAGCTGCAACGTGCAACTTCACCACTAGATGTCACTAAATTCTACACACTGAACCTTTAAAGATGACATCCGGGGAAAGTTCAGACCCAACTTCTTCCACAGGTCATGCCTGAATAGGACATGAAGACGTCCCCTTGGACTCTGTGACTTGTTTTCAAAGAAAAATAAATGACTAAACAGTTTGGTAGAGAAATTTATTCTGATATTAGAGTATGAAACCAGTTATGGCTGATTAGTACAATAACTGAACAAACAGTAAAGCTTGCATTTTTTAAACATATACAGAACAATGCAGAATTCCCTTAAGTCTCACTTCTTGCACAGGATTCCTTTGGTATAACAATCTTGACATATGCTTGAATTTGTGTTTGTTGATTTCAGCATCTGAAATAGTGAAGTAATACCAGAATATTCATGTCAGTGCTTACGTTGCATTCTGAATGCTCTTACATTTAAAATACTATGATCAATACAAAAGTAAAAATGAAAAACTTTACATTAGTAAATGCAGCTGCAGGTCACTTTAAAGCAACATGCCTTTTCTCACACTGATGTCGGAAAACATTTGAATTAATGTCAATCACAGATAAAGCAGCATGCGTCTCTTCAGTCATGTCAGAATAAAAGAATGCCCAAAAATCAACATATTCATATTAAATCATGTATGAATATCACAGGCACAGGTTGAAAAATACATTTGGCTGTTTTCACCCCTGTCTGATTGTTTGTGAACAAGATGGCACAAAAAGTATTGGACAGATTTCCACAAAACTTTGAGGAAAGATGTGATATGGGTCAGGGAAGAACCTGATACATTCTGGTCTCAATCTGGTTAAGGGGGCAAATCCAGGAATGATATATTTTCTCACATTCTCTAACATTTAGAGATACTGGGTTTTTGAATTTTCTTTGATTTCTCAGAGAATAATTTATGGATCTGGTTGAAAATATCAGACATCTTTAGGGCTGTACAAATAAACAAACTGGATTTAGTGGCTTTGAATGTGGTTTCATGAGGAGTGTCGCCACTCGATAGTGGTTTGTACTTTACTGAGTTCATGTAGTGTTGAATCTAGTGTGATAAATGTGAAATGGTATAAATTATGCTTCCGTAGTGTTTTACTTAATCTGGTTCGGGTTACCCTGTCATGTCAACGGGTACGAGGGATGAATGACTTCATTTAACAAAGAGCTTGAAATGTTTTCCAACATTTGAAAGAGCTTTAGCTGA
Source organism: Platichthys flesus (assembly GCF_949316205.1). Classification (NCBI taxonomy): domain Eukaryota; kingdom Metazoa; phylum Chordata; class Actinopteri; order Pleuronectiformes; family Pleuronectidae; genus Platichthys; species Platichthys flesus. The sequence goes on from NC_084967.1 coordinate 13,707,719, forward strand.
CGATAACACAAATATAAAAATGTATAAGACTAGTAAGACTGTTACAAATAGTTATGTTATAAGCGCTTAAAAAAAGTAAAAAGTTTCACACTTCAGTAAGGCCTCATTTTTCTTTTTCATCGTGCGTTTTTTCCCCCATTGATTTCCAAACGTGGACCCAGTCTCCGCTGGAGGTTGTCGGTTTGCAGATATGAAGTTATGATGCACACTGTGGCTGCGTGTCGGCGCTCGGGCAGATCTCTCTGGTCCCCGCTGCCACGCTGCTCCTCTTGCCCCGGTGCACAAGTCTGTAGATGGAATCGAACGCGGACACGGTGTATCGTGCAAACAGGCTGGTCCACCTCACCGCCTCCACCATCCACTGCACGCTGCGGCCCATGAAGGCCACAAACACCGTGGTGTAGTGGGCGAGCAGCATCAGGCTCCTGCCCAGCTGGCGGACATGGTTGACGATCAGCTTCACTCTCAGGTCGGGTCCTGTCTTCACCATGTTTCCTTCTTCGATGTCACTGATGCAAAGGAGTCAAATTGTGTGTATATTTAGTTTAAAATCTATAATAAGTATGTTAGAGAACTTGAAAAGCTATAGAGGGAAATTGCAAAGCATGGAGGGGAAGAACTGGAAATAGTATTTATCATTCGAATAATAGGATGGAAGCTTTTAACATGGCCTAAATAACTCTGAATTACGCTTCAACAGGGTAAGTAGCCACCAAGAGAAGAAGAAGCTATCAAATAGAAAGGATATTTAAGAGATACGGTAACGAATGGGCAAGATGAAGGAAAAGAAGAAGAAGAAGGATCGGGAAACACACAGTGGATGGCCCTAATGCACCTTGATGTTGGAGGAAGAGATGGAAGAAGGAGGAGGAAGAAGATGAAGGAGGAGAAGAAAGAGGAGAAAGGAGGAAGCAGGAAGTAGGATGAGGATGTAGGGAGAGGAGGAGAAGAAGACAAGGTTGGAGAGAAGGAGAAGAACAGATAGATGAAGAAGAGAAGAAGAAGGAAAAGGATGAGGAAGTATGAGGAAGAAGAAGAAGAAGGATGAGGAAGAATGAGGAAGAATGAGGAAGAAGAAGACAGATGCTCCCTAAACGCTTCGGGGATTTGCAGACGGTCCCTTACGTTGACAGCGCCGTCCAATCAGCGCAGAGGCAGCTCTGCTTCCGGGATGCGTTTGGTGATGTGGCTCAGCTCTGAAATCCACCGAGGAGAAACAGGACAGAAAGCCCGGACACGTTGACCCGAGAGCCGCTGACACCGGTGAGTCCGAGCCGCGTCCCGCTCATAGCAGTCCGCTCGTGGCGGCCCCGCACCGCTGTCACGCACCAGAACCCCGCAGAGCAGCTTCTGAAGCAGCGGCACTAATCTACGAGTTCTCGGCGTTAGCCCGCTAAGCTAACCGGACTGTGCCGTGGGAGCCGCAGAGTAAACACCGGAGCTTCCCCGGTCAGTGTCCCCGGTTCATCTTCTCCTCCCGGTGCCCGGTAGCGCGTGCAGGCTACGGTAGTTTTTCGTCGTTATTGTCGTTAACCTGAGCTGTTCGGCGACGCTGTGACGCAGCCGCAGTGCTGCCGAGCTCTGCGGGTTCGGAAACACTCGGAGAAGCTCGCTCCGGTCCGGAGGAGAAACAGGGTTAGGGGGTGTCTGACAATGTGTTGCTATGGATGGGATGAAAAAGGAATAATAAGTTACAGATTTAGGTTTATTCGTATTAACACGGAGGAAGACATTTATTTTATTCTAATGAAACAAATCTGTCTGTCTGTCCATCTATCTTTCTACTGTCTTCCTGTCTATCTGTCTGTCTATCTATCCATCTGTCAATCCACCTGTCTACCTGTCTATCTATCTATCTATTCATATAATCAGAATCAGAATCAGAAGTATTTTATTGCCAAGTAGGTTTACACCTACAAGGAATTTGCTCTGGTTATTGGTGCATACAATGAACATAGAAAGATAAAACGCAATAATTACAACATACATAGGAAAAGCAATAAAAAATAGAAAACCAGTAATACACTATTTAGGTACAGATGGAGCTGCAAAAGAACTTCAAAAGATATGAGAACAATTTCTCTGTGAGCTATATTTAACAAGATACAATCAACGTCACTGATTCTCCTCCAAAAGTTGAAACTTCTTTAGTCCAAATCTCTCCCGATTAGGATCAGAGTTGAATAAAGTTATAAATCTAGTTTCATTTTTCCCATAACATAAAAATAACAAACTTATTCAATAGAATTTGAGAAATGGAACAGTTTTTTTTTCTGCGAGACAAATTAATTAAACAGATTCATCATTAATCCCTCCGTCATTGACTGACTAATTAATTGACTAATCGCTTCAGCAGTGGTAATTGGTAATGCCATTAAAAATATATATTTAACTGGTGAAACCTCACCACGAGTTGTTTTGAGTCGCAGTTCTACAGCTTTCAATCGTCACAGGATCTCACTCAGCAGATGTAGATCAGACTTTGTTCTTGTAGTTTCACATATTCACGTCTTCGTTTCTTTTGAGCACTTTAAGGAATTCTGATCCTTGTTGCCTTAAAAATAACGATTGAACGTTCCTTCTTGACTCTGGTCTCAAATCAACTGCCTACAATTTCAACTGTCACCTGGTAAAACTCCCATCTCCAAACGAAAAGACGACATCGACTGATCGGACTTTGGGATTGTTTTTGTCAATAGCCAACTCTCTCACAGTCTCAAATCTGTAAAACTATTCTAAGCGTCCAGTCCATGCCTGCATGTGCAAACAAAGGTGAATAAATTTACCCAGGACTGTTCGTGTACCAACATCCGTTTCACAGGGCGTGCCGTCGGGCATGAGACGACACGTCGAGCTGAGACACGGTGGAAAAGTTCATGTGCACATATCATGTGTTAGACACTTTGCATTATGAAAATAAGACAGGTTCAACATGCATTTATTATAATATAAATAACACTAATTTATGCCTCCATCTAAAATGTTGATGGAGGACAATGGAAAAAGGTTTTTCTATGGTGAACAGGAAAGTGCAGTTGCTGATGCAGCACAGAAATGGTTTCTGATGTTAGTTGCTAAAGCCTCAAAGCTTGTTTTTTCCCCCCCAGGGCCATCTTGATGTTCAGCCGCCTGGCCAATGTCCTCCAGGAGCTCTCCGGAGAGGAGGGCCTGGATGGAGACTCACAGGTGAGAGGGCAACACATGCATTCATAACAAATTATAATGAACAGTATTTTAACTGTCCTCTTCTTTTTAAATGAGTTTGTGTAGAGAATGTATCTGGTAAAATGTGAAAGAGCCTTCTATTCTCTGTTTGGGACACAAAGAGCCGAGGGTAGAAATCTCTGCTCGAAATCTCTCCATGCTTGAATTAAAGATGAGCTCTCGTACTGTGTGTTCAGACATGCAGTGAATCCCACGCAGAAGTTCTGCAAGTCATTTCCCGTGGACATTTGCCAGAACCTTTTTGAGCGAGGAGGCATGTTGATGACTTTCACTTCTTTCTGTATGTAGGGTACGTTGGTGCCTCAGCTCCCCGGCGGTGAGGGGCAGGCTTCGGTAGAATCTGAGGTACCTGAGGAGGCCATGGAGAGGCTGGCTCACCTGGAGCAGCTGGTGGTGCAGCTGAAGGAGCTCATCCGAGACAAAGACACTCATCTTGTCCAGAAGGACACAGAGTTGGCCAACAAAGATGCTCAGCTCAAGGTGAAAAATCCTGTCTGTGTTTGCAATCACCCTTTCTCCAGATAAATGTATGTCTGTTAACCACAGCTGTTTTTTTCCCAATATCCCCAGAATGAAAAGGAAGAGGCCGACACTCGATTCACCAAACTCAAACTGCAGGCCAAAGCTAAGATGGCCTCCCTCAACAAACAGATTACTGATTTGAAAGGATCTGGAGGAGGCACAGTGAGTTTGAGACTGAGGTTTATTACAAAAAGAGATCTTGTACAGAATAAGAAATGCTTTTTTCGTAAATACACTTAAACTGTAAATATCAAGACATCTGTTTCGTCTGCAGCTGAGCCCAGACAGCTCTTTCACCGGAGCTGCAGTTGAGGAAGAGCTCCAAGATTTGAAGAACAAGCTGAGCGAGGCGGAGGCAAACAGCAGGGAGCTCAGGCAACAACTGCAGGCCACCGAGCAGCTTCTGCACGAGAAGGAATCTGCCCACACTGAACAGGTGACAGTTAAAACTGTAATAAATGTCAACAATTAACTGTAAATGTCCATAGAAAAGATCCTTCTGGATGATTTGTTGTTGTTTTTGTTTTCAGTTGCAGAAGATGCAGGCGGTGGTGTGTGAGAAGGATGTGCGATTCCAGGAACAGATTCAGAAGCATGAAGAAGAGCTGATGAGGGTCACACTGCAGTCTCAGAATGACGGAGAGCTTCAGCAGGTACAAGATCAAGATGCTATACAATGACCTGAAGGGCTGAACTGGGTCAAAATGCCCTTTCTCCCTATCAAGTAAACTCTGTTTCACAACCATAATGACATTTATTTCCAGGCCCATACCACATCCTTCAGACATGTTTTGTGGTAATCTGTCGCATAGTTATTGTGTCATCCTGCTAATTGACAGACGACAAACAAACAAACACACAGATGAAAAAATGACAACTTTGAATCCGTCTCTGCTCATATCCCAGTGACAAACTCAAAAATGTTTCAGTTTCCGAAGCAGTGGAAGAGAATATTACCGTCATGCTTCACACATGCTTTCATGTTCTTAACCTGTTTCTCGGTTTTGTTGTTGTTTTGTTTTTCTCAGGCTCTACAGGCAGCCCAGAGGCGCTGTGAAGAGCTCGAGGAAGCTTTCAAATCTCGCACCCAGGTGCTGGAAGTGCTGCAGGAGGAGGTGAACAGTGCAGATCAGCAAAAACAGGTACAGATCCTGTCGGACGAGATGCCATCTGAGCTGCTTCTAATTATTTTCTTCATGTTGACATATCTACAGACGCTTTGTTAGAAAGGAAAACTCCTCCTATCTAATAACAAGCAAACTGTTTAAAGACGACACACCTGAGATGAGGATGGCACTTCTTTTATATGTATTGTTTGGCTGAGCCACACACCGACTCTCATCCTCTCTCTCTGCCTCACCCTCTCTCTCCCTTCTCAGATCTTGACTGCTCAGTTTCGGCAGATGGAGCAGGAGCTGGCGGAGGCCGTGAAGCTGAGGGAGGAGGAGAGGCAGCAGTGGGCCGAACAGACCAGCAGGGCCGATGTAGAGCTCGCAGCCCTTCGATCCAGCCTGGAGGCTCTGGAAATGGAGAGAATGGAGGTGACAAGGCAGCAGAGCGAGCTGTTCTCCCTGCGAGAGGCTGAATGTGTTCGTCAGGAGGCTCTTGAGATGGAGAATATGGAAGTTGCCCGACTGGAGAGAGAACTGGCTCTGATGAAAGAGGCTGAGCTCGCAGCCGTCCAAGCGAGCCATGATGCTTCCGAGAGAGACCGGGCAGAAATAACTCGCCTTGAAAGTGAACTTGCATCAATGAGAGAGAGGGCAGTTTGCGTCAGCGAGGAAACCGAAGAGAGGGAGAAGTCAGAAATAGACAAATTAGAAAGAGAGCTGGCTTCTCTTAAAGAGGAGCAGGAAGATGCTAAGAAGAAGGGGGAGGTCTTGGTTGAAGTTTGGAGACATTTACGGGCTCTGGCTCCAGATGACGTTCAAACCTCGGAGGAAAACGCTGTCCCTGCTGACCTTCCTCTTCTCCTGGACACCGTGCAGTCGATTAACAACCAACTGACGAGGCTGAAAGAGAGAGAGAGTGAGAGTGAGGAGCAGCGTGCAGAGCTCACCCACACCATGGAAACCCTTCAGGGTAATAGCACATGCATCTAGTTGTGTGTGGGATTGAATGATTAATGAAAGATATGAAGCTTTTCATCAAGGTGATGATGTTTTAAAATGTTGATCTGATTTTCAGAACAACTCGACAGAAAAACCACAGAACAGGAGGAGGCCACGGCCAAGATACAGCAGCTGGAGCAGCAAATCATTACAGTGGGTATTACAGCTCCATTTACACCTGGTGTAAACATGTAATCTGTGACTGCATACCTTGTCTGTGTGTCCTGCTTTTTCTGTTGTTTGCTTTCAAATGTTTGTTTGCTTTCAAATGTTCTCAATAAGTAAACTTAGAAGAGCATTCAGAGAGCACTCAAGTGTATATGATTAAATAGGTGTTGAAGTGGAAGATGTGGGACTAGAAGCACAGTAGTAGCTGGTAGGGGGATATGATGTAAAAGTAGTCTATAACAGTTGTGGGCTGTATACTGTTCACACTCTGCTCTGGAGCCTGATATGCTGCTGAGATAGATTTCAATTTAAGTGTTTCAATGTCTCACACTGGATTTGTCATCTGTAAATCATAACTTCCAGTCTGTCCTAGTTTGAAAAGATGGTCACAGTTTTGTTTCTTTCTTCCAGTTCTCTGAACGAGGTGATGTGACTGAACCGTCGGCACAGGATTCATCTGAAGCTGAAAAGGGTAAAAAATCTATGATTCGATTCGAAACTTCCCAATGACCTCTTATGAGATAACAAATTTATGTGGACTCAAACTGCACTGGTTGACGAAGGCATATAACCACTGGGTGATAATTGTAGTTTTCTATTTACTCTCAAACCCTCATGTTTTTACTCCACAGCACAAATACTGGAACTGGAGCAGCAGCTGTTAGAAAAAGACAATGAGCTGGTTGCCCTGCGAGAATCTCTCAGACTGGCTGAAGACCACAGTTCCAGTCAGGTTATATCAAGTGAGTTGTACCATCAGACTCCAGATCAGGATCAGGACGCCAGTTTAGCCGCCTGTGACAACTCTGCAGCTCCTCCTGACCCAATGGAGGTTACACAAGATGAAGAAACCACCTTAGTTGCTGAGGACACCTCCATCCTCTCCATGTCTGCTGATACTGAGAGCAGCCCAGAGCTTATCGGACACCAGTCTGAGTCCCCAGAAGAATCCAAAGGGACTTCCTCTGACGAGATGGTCGCCAGTAGTGATTCAGAGGTGGCCCACAGCAGCTGGACCCTCCTGGAAGCTATGAATCAAGATGGAGTCCAGGAGTGGCCTTCTCTCATGCAGGACTTTGGCCAAATGCAGCTGCAGTCATGGGAGGCGACGAGCATGGAGCAGGAAACCTCCACGGTTCAAGTCGAATCCTCCTCTGTCATCATCCAAGAGACAGTGAAGGTTCATGTAACTCAGCAGAGTTCTTCCCCCTCAGATGCTAACGTGCCCTCTGGCCAGGTGTTTGCTCAGGCCTTAGCCGAGGAGCTCCAGAAGAGGTACAGTGAACTTCAGGCTGAGCTGCAGCGGCTCAGAGAGGACGCTGCAGAGTCACACGAGAAAATCAGGAATCTGGAAGAAGAAGCACAGTCTCTTATTGCCGCAAAGGAAGAGGCAGAGTCTCGGGTCAATAACTTTGTAGAGGATTTTAAGACAACCAGACTGGAGCTGGATGAGGTTTCCCTGCAAAGTAGCTCAATGGTGGAAAAGCACAGCATTGAAATGCAGCTTCTAGAGGAACAGATCGCCATTTTGAATGTTGAAAGCAAAGCCAAGGAGGAGAAGATCCAGAGCCTGCAGAGCGAGTTGGAAACAACCCACAGTGCTCTGTCAGAGCAGGACAGTCAGGTGAGGATGCTGAGCGCTCAGCTGGAAGACACCGAACTGCTCTCCTCTCAGCTAGAAAAGAGGCTGCACGATATGGAAAACAGCGTGTTGGAATGCTCCCAGACATCAGACCTCAACAATGAGTCTCTGTCAATGAAGGACTCAGAGATCAGTGACCTGCAGCTTCGTCTCAGTCAGAAAGAGCAAGAGATGTCAGAGCTCAATGACAGTATGTCCACTAAACTGCTTCGAGTAGAAGAAGAGAAGTTCCAGATCGACAGTGAAGTCAGTAAAATGAAAGAGCAGATCGTGGAGCTTGAGAAAGTGAGAGATGAGAAACAGCAGTTGAGTCCTGAAGACGCGACCACTCATGTTGATGATGAGCTCGGTAGTTTGCGAAGGCAGAAAGGAGAGATGGAAACCCAACTAACAAACACAAAGAAGAAGCTGCAGGCTGCACTTGTGCAACGTAAGGAGCTCATGAGGAAGGTAGCTGACTTTGAGAAGGCAGCAAAATCAAGGAAAGAGCAAGATGAGTTAGCGAAGGGAGAAAATCCTGCAAATGATCCAGAAGTAGAAAAAACAAGAGAACAAGATATTAAAGAAATGGAGACTAAACTCCAGGAGCTCGAGGAAGCTTTAAAGTCTAAAGAGGAGACAGTTGAAAGTCTCAAGCAGAAAATTAGCCAACAAGATCAAGTCATTGCTGAGACGCTCACCCTGAACAGAACACTAAGCCAAGAAGCTGAAAACACTCAGCAGGCATCAGACATTTCTTCTGAAACGGTTAAGTTACAATCCCAAGTGGCCTTTATGAAAACAGAGTGTGAAACGCTTCAAAAGAAGGTTCTCGATGCTCAGGAATCTCGCAAAGAAACCATCCGCAAAGCGAAAGAGAAAGACCGACACCACCGCGAACAACTGAAGCAGCAGAAAGAAGAATACAACGAGCTGATGGAACGTTTTGACGCACAGAGTGGAGACAGAGAAACCCTTATGACTGAACTGAGAGAACTAGAAGAAAGAGTGAGCACAGAGAGAGGGAACCTGCCTCAGCAAGCAACCAAACAACGTGCTGAGAAGCAAGCAGCCGGCGATTGGGTCCAGGAGGACTGGGTGGACTTTGCCGCATCAGAGTCCGAATCATTACAACTACAAACCAGTGATCCAGCTCAGCCTCCTGCAGGGCCGTCTGACGTCCACACACAAATAGAGGAATCTATGAAAGCTCTCAGAGACGAGATCCGACAGGTGCGCATCGCTAACTCAGACCTGGAGAAGCAGCTGCAGGAAACTCAGGCCGGTCTGTCACTGAAAGAGGCTGAATTGCAGGATTTGGGTGTAGAGCTGCAAGCGCTGAGAGAAAAGGAAAAACAGATTGACGCGCTCTCAGAGGAAATTGGTGATCTTAGAGAAAAGTATTGTCAAGCTGAGTCTTATGCAGAAACCCTAAAAGCAGAGATGGAAGCTACGACTAAAGAAGCTTCTGCAGATTCCACGGCCTCCATCGCAAATCTTCAGGCTGAATTGGAAGACTTCAAGCAGTTCATCGAAAACAAGAACCACGAGATAATGGACCTGAGTCAGCAGCTAAGTGAGCAGAACGTTCTCATTCACTCAATGCAAGATACAGTGTCTCAGAAGGATCAACTTATCGATTCTTTACAGACAGAATTAAAGTTTGAGCAGGAGAAAACCCAGAGGTTAGAGGTCGAGGTTCCACTGAAGCAGGAGGAAGAAAAAGGCAGCGAGGCAAAGATTCAGCAGCTCCAGCGAAAACTTCAGGCTGCTCTGATCTCTCGCAAAGAGACCCTGAAAGACAATAAAACCAAGAAGGAGCAGCTAGAGTCGACAGAGAAGCTCATGGCAGAGCTGCAGCAGAAACTGGAGTCGGCAGAAGATGAGCTGGAGAAGCTGAGAGCAGAAAGGCTAAGGCTGATCGAGGAGGTCGATCGTATGTTACTTGAGAACCAAAGCCTTGGATCGTCCTGCGAGAGCCTCAAACTGGCCATGGAAGGCATAGTGAATGAGAAAGACACTTGTAAGAGAGAAGTAGAGTTGGCGCAAGAAGAGGCCGCCAGGGTGAGCAGACAATGGGAGGAGAAGGTTCAAGGCATGAAGGACGAGTACGAGAGTTTGCTCAAGTCTTATGAAAACGTGAGCGACGAGGCGGAGCGAGTGAGGCGCGTCCTGGAAGCTGCCAGACAGGAGAGACAAGAGCTAGCTGCCAGAGTGAGGACAAATGAGGGGAAAAGGCAAGAGGCTGAGCGGCAGGCGGAGGAGGCGCAGAAAGAGGTTGATTCGGTGAAAGACAAAATGAGGAAATTTGCCAAAACAAAGCAGCACAAGATTATGGAGTTAGAGGAGGAGAATGAAAAACTTAGAGAGATGCAGGAGAAGCCTGTAAAAAAACGAGTTGACCACACTCACAAAGCTGAGGTTGAAAGACTTGAAGAAGAGATGGAGGCTCTGAAAGTCGAGCTGGAAGCCGCAGCTGCAGAGAAACACTCTTTAGTGCAGCAGGTGGAAGAACTGAGAGAGCAGCTTTGCCAAATAAGAGAGAAAGAGGATAGTGAAATCCAAGTGGCTCCACTCAGCTCTGCTGCAGTTGTAGAAGAGGTTGTCATTGAACAGAAGTCAGACACAATCATGACCAAAGCCGAGCCTGATGAGACTCAGTATGAAAACAAAGAAATACTAGAGGAGACTCTAGATGAACAAATAGTTGCAGCGGCTGCACCAGAAACACATTTGCAGCCCCCAGAGGAGAATGAAAAGACAGAAAGTGTTCAAGCTTTGTTTGAGGCTAAAATGAAGGAGATGGAGGCAGCTGTTAACACAGAGAGAGGTCTGTGGCAAGAAAGGGAGGCTGAACTCAAAGCTGAACTGGCCTCTCTTGAGCAACAGCTCCAGGAAAGTCAAGAGGAGCTGAGTCTGATGGCTTCTCTAGAAAAAAATCTACAAGAAAGTAAAGATAGAGAAAAGAGTCTGATTGACGAGGGTTCCCAGAGAGAAATTCAATTCAAAGAACTCCTCAGAAGCCTCGAAACAGACAAAGATAACCTGGAGGAGCGTCTGATGAACCAGCTGGCCCAGCTCAATGGGAGTATTGCTGGTTACCAGCAAGAGACGGCCGACAACCGGGAGCACCTGAATGAACTTCAGCGGGACGTGGAGACGTTGGAGAGGGAGCGAGCTGAACTCGAAGCCGAGGCTCAGAGCGAGAGGGACCGGGCGTCACGACTGGAAGAGGACATGAGGCAGGCCCAGAGAGAGAGAGACGAGGCGGAGGCAGAGTCTGGTAAGCAGAGGGAGCTGGAGCAACAGCTGAGGTCTGCACAGAGGGTCAGAGAAGGCAGCCAGAGCCGTGCCCGTCAGCTGGAGGAACTGCTGAGGGAGAAGCAGCGGGAGGTGCGGCAGCTTCAGAACGACAGCATCCACTACCAGGAGAGGATCAGTGAACTGGAACGGGAGGCGAAGGCGCTGCAGCACAGCCACGTCGAGCTCCACAACAAACTGGAACAGTCCCAGCTGGAGACTTCCACAACACGAGAGAGCCTGAAGAGGGCCGAGGAGGAGTTGGTTAGCTGTAAATCTCAATTGGATGATGTCCAGAAACAGTTGAGCGAGGCCTTAGCTGAGAAAACAACTTTAGAGCAGAGCGCCCAGCAGAAAGAGGCCTTGTTAAAGGCTGAGGCGGAGCAAACACTGGACTCTGTGAGGCTCAGGCTGGGAGCTGAACTGAAGGAGACTGAGCTGAGGCTGGAGGAGGCCTACAGAGACCAGGAAAAGGAAGAGGAGGCAGCTCAGGAGGCCAGAGGGATGGCTAAGGGAGCGGAGAGACGAGCCCAAGAGATGCAAGCCCGTCTAGACGAGTCTCTGGCCAGGTTAGCCGCCTTCTCACGCTGCATGTCCTCACTGCAAGATGACCGGGACAGAGTTTTGGATGAGGCCCGGCAGTGGGAGACTCGCTTTAATGGTGTACTGCAGGGTAAGGAGGCTGAAGTCCGGGAGGCTGAAACACAAGCAAAGAACCTGGCAGAGCAGCTTCAGAAAGAAACTGGACTGAAAGAGGAACTTCAGCTTTCTGTGGACAGGTAAAAGCTTCTCTCCGTATTTGTCCTATTTCCCTGTTTCATTCGATTCATTATACTCAGCCTTTTAGCCCAAAATTCCGATTACACTACTCAATTGTTGTTGTCTTTTTCAGACTACAGAAAGCAGACAAAGACTGGCAGCTCCGACTGGAAGAGGAGGAAAAGAAAGTCGCAGAGAGTAAAGCTGTCATCGAGGAAGAAAAGAGCAGGCTGCAGCAAACAACAGTAGAGTTGACGTCTGCACAACATGAAGTCCGTGCTTTGACAGAAGAGCTGGAGGGTGTTCGTCACCGAGTCCAGGCTCTGGACGAGGCGGTCGGCCGGCTGCAGGGCGAAGTCGACAAGGCCAGGACTGAGCTGAGGGAGAGGGAGGGAGAAGAGAGGCGGCTGTGTCTGAACGTGGAGCAACTGCAGACAGACCTGAGGTCGTCGAAGGCCCTCACAGAGAGTCTGCAGACTGAGTTACATGAGAAGGAAAGAAGAGAAGTGGAAATGCTGGGGGAGAAGGAACAAGCTGTTGCTCAGGTTCTAAAATTGATTAATTTATAAGAGAGCAAAGCACCTATCATATATTATTTAGACATTTCTCACCATCTCCTGTGTTTTTATTTCCCAGGCTGCTGAGGAGGCTAGAAAGGAGGCGGAGAACCGGGCACACGAAGCTGAGAAGGAGCTGGAGCAGAGGAGAGAAGAAGTTCGGGATCTGGAAGAAAAACTGCGAAACGTTGAGGAAGAGAGCAACAACAGAAAAACCCGGCTGGACTCGTTCATGAAGGCAATGGGCTCCTTACAGGATGACAGAGACAGAGTCCTCAACATGTACAAACAGCTGGAGGAGAAACACCTGCAGGTAGTGTACAAAATACAGATATTTATAACTTGCATAGTTTTTCTAGTGGCTGATTATAATATTTGTATTGTTTCCCAGGTCATGTTGGAGAAGGATGCTCTGATCCAGGAAGCAGCGGCGGAGAACAACAGCCTGAAGGAGGAGCTGCGCTCTCTGCTGGTCCAGAGAGACGACCTGTACGCTGAAAAGGGCAAACTGGCGGCTCAGCTTGACGGCTACAGAGAGGAACTTAACCAAGTCCTGGGCATGAAGGACTCCCAACACAAACAGCTTCTGGCAGCGCAGAGAGAGCGGATCACCTCTCTGGAAAGTCAGTTAAAGAGCGTGAGCAGCGCCAGAGAGGCAGAGGTGGAGGCAGTGAGGGTGGAGAGGCAGACTCTCAGTCAGGCTGCTGACAGTGGGACAGTGGCTCAGGTGATAGATGCTCCTGGTGCAGAGGTGGAGAAGCTGAGAGAGCAGCTGCAGGCGGCGAGAGAACAAGTGGAGGCCTTAGAGGAGAGACGATCAAAGGAGAGCCAGGAGCAGAACAGCAACAGTAAGGAGCTGGCGGAGCTGCGATGGGAGGGAGGCGTGATGAGGACCGAGTCGGAGAACGCCCAGGAGAGGGTGGCCGAGCTCGCCCGAGACCTGATGACCATCGAGCAGAAGCTGTTGGAAGAGAAAGAAGTGACGACGCTGCTGAGAGCGGAGAACCAGTCGTTTGCTAAAGCCATGGCCTCCCTCCAGGACAGCAGGGACCAGGCAATAAACAAAGCCCAGGAACTGAACCTGAAGCTGGAGGAGGTGAGCCAGGCCGGTGGCCCTGCGGTACCCAGCAGCCCCGGAAGCTCCACTGGAGAAGTGTGGGGCCTGAAGAACGCACTGCAAGCCCTTCAAAACGACAGGGAGAGATTGGTGAGTGACATGTGGGACAATAATCAGCAAGAAAAACTGTAAATATAAACATGTTTAAACTAGTTTATATGAATTGTTTCAAAGACTTTTATTTCAACAACATTTTTTTTGGTCTTTCCCTCTGTTCGTGTGCAGCTGGAGCAGCTTCAAGCTCAAACGTCTGAGATGAAGAAGCAGAAGTTGGAGCTGGCGCGGCTGGGAGCAGGGGAGCTCATTAAAATCAGCCAGGAGCTGTTTGAGGAGAAGACGAAGAATGAAGACACGCTGGGCGTCCTCACGCAGCTGGAGAACATGGTGGAGACGGGCAAACAGGAAATAGAGACTCTCAGGTGAGACACACTTCAGACACTTTTTGTCTTTTTCAACTATAGACTGCAAATTACCATGGAGCCACTAAAGTGATGCTAAAGTATCTGCAATAATTCAGCTAAATTTCTGTGCAACCGGAGGAAGTGGGCACATGTCATCCATTTTTATTTACAGGCAGATATTGAGAATCTTGTTTTTTGTTATTTTAGGCTGGAGCGGATTGATTGGATGGCTCAAGCCGAGCAGCTGAAACACCAGACCCTCGCCACGCTGTCGGAGAGGGACCACCAGCTGAGACAGCTCACCGCCATGCTGGAGGAAGCTCGCACTCACAGGCCCAAGCTCCAGCAGGAACACTATCAGAGAGAGGTAGGGGCAGGAACATGTGCTGGTACTTGTGGTTGTTCTTGAGTCAATGTGAAATAATCCCAACATCAACAACTCTCCACAGGGCTCCGAGAAAGCAGACAGTCCTCCTGGAGCCCCGCAGGAGCGAAGCAGCCAGCTGGACATCCACACCTACATGGCTGAGGTCAAAGAGCTACAGCGGAGGTAGAGTACAAGAGAGATTTACTACATCCATACTTCTATGTTTTCGTTTAAAAACGTTTTGAAACAGTGTTGTTGTAGCAGCTCTAAAACTCTGGAGCTCTAAAACTCTGGAGTAGTGTGGATGTAGTCTTACTTTGACCTTCTCTACATCAGGCTGGATGAGGAGACGCAGCAGAGGATGGCGGCTGAAGAGCAGCTCATGGCCGCACAGGATGGACTCAAACGGTACCAATTTATTTCATCTCGGGATTTTAGTTCTGCTCCTTCTTTACTTTCACTTTTTTGGGTTCAGGCTAGCTTCCCTCATCAAAGCTGTTTCCAGGCATGACATCACAACATCTAGTGTGGAGATACTAATGTTACAAAGTGTGTATTGTATAAACACTTAAGATAATATTTGGGGAAACAAACAGTGATGTCAGACACTTTCTCTTTAGTTTTCCTGCATCTATAATTCACCTGCTCCCATTTCCGCGCTGGTAAATCCGTTTAATCACCAAAAAGTGACGGCAAACATCTGTTTTTTATTACTTTTATCATTCTCAGCCCGGCCCAATGGCACTCGGACCTGGAGGGGGATCACTCAGAGACGTCTGTTTTCATCGAGCCGCCGGAGGGAGCTGTCAAACGGGTACGTTTCCACTAATGGCCCCGACTAGCCAATTTGTCCTCTTAATAACTGTTATTATTGTTATGAGCCCCACGCGTCCCGTAACCTTGTGTCTCGTCCCCGGCAGAGTCGGAGAGGTGGACCGGGCTGGAAGCGGATGCTGCGAGTGGCCTTCTGCGCTCGCCAGCGCACGCCCCTGCTGATCAGCCTCTATCTGCTCACCGTGCACGTCCTGCTGCTGATGTGTTTGGGCGGATTCCTCTGAAACCAGCTGGCAAATCTGACCGACAACACACAGACGGAGAGGAAGGGAAAGAAAAGGGAACTTACCCGATGCTATCGATATGTTTTATATTGTTACATGTAATAAATTAAAGGGTGCAAGGCTCTTCTACACACACACACACACACACTGCACTTTACAGGAATTTAACGTTTAGCCAAAGTATATAGATTAATGGTTTTTAACCATTTTGAATATTTAATGACTTTGGTTTATGACAGGGTTTCCAAGCAGAGAGGACATAAGGGACAAAGCTTGATTTCCTCCTTTACTTTAATCTGCGGTTTCGAGGGTAAAAAATTATGATTATCAAGTGTTTTGGCAGATGGTTTCCTCATGTGCCTTCAGATGGGGAGAGAAACAAAAAGGGTCAAACTGTATGTGTAAGCAAAAGTTGGATATTTTGGGAAATGTCCAGAATTAGAAAGTTGGGTACCTCAGTATGTCTATTCAGAAAGGTTCAGTACTTTCAGAGATTAAACCGTCTTCTGTCCTCCGTCATATTTTTCAGACATTTATTAGTTGTTAGAGACATTTACCCTCTAATCTCAGATGGTTTAATTTAAGAATAGTTTGAAAGTAACACAACGAATATCAGAGAATATTCAAGGAACCAAAAACGTTTGTCATTCATCATCTCACAACGCCTCAGATTTTTTAATATTTGGGGGGGAATGACCTCAAAGAGCCTCTGGACCCAACCACCTGTATAAGAAGTATTTAAAAACTAGATCCACCTTTATCCGATACTAATGAGTCAGTATCAAAATACCAATGTCAGTTTGATTTTATTGATTTGTCTGGAAATACTTCAGTAGAATTTAAAATTTGATATTGATTTTTTCGGAACGGCTTGAGGTTCAGGACATGTTGTTCTGTCTCTTCTTCTTCCTCATCTCATTCATGCACAAAATAACGAAGCACGGTGCAATTTCTGTTCTGACACATTCCACTTGTGTGTGTACTTCTTTTACTTTCCTCGACTAACCACGTATGTACACACATATGATCTCTGTCAGGTGGACATGGGTTTCCCTCCTCTCATATTAAGATCCTCCCCTGTCCTTGCTTCTGTTGCACAGATGTAGATTTTGCAGTTTGCTGTCTAGTTTTAATGGCAGATGAAGTTGCCTTTAAGTGCAATGTAACCACAGTGTGGAATCATTCCAGAGGAAGAAGACTGCTGTTTTATTATCCATCCTCATATCCACTACTCTGACCTAGCATAATATTTATTGATCATTAGTTCAAAATGTAAAACCGTCCTTTCTATATCCTCACTGATATCTCCCATCACGTTCTGTTAAATCACTGGGTCTCTGTTAAACGACTACTCTGTACTCACCTACTTCCTGAATTAACCTTCTTCACATCTGCTGTAAATAACTGTTTAAAAAGGGCTGTATAGAAAAATCCAATGTAATTAAAGTGTTGGTGGTTTAGATCAGGGACTGATCGTGTCAGGAATGAATCATTTCCTCATTTATTTGTTTAGAAGAATTTAACCTCTTTTTTCCATTTTATCTTTGAAATACTTTGAAACTACTTAAAGTTAATTTAAATTAAACAAAATCAGCGTTTGGTCATCACAGCTTAATGTTGATGTGAAGCTCAGGATCAAAACTGTCTAGTGAAATAATCTGTAATAATCTGAATTGCACAACATTTAATACTCGATTTACACAAATAAAACAATGATACAAACACACTGCCATCACGAGACGCTAAAATCACCAGCACATTTAAAACTTACAATTAAAGGTTTCAGTAGAGTTGAAACTTATATATAAAGTTTATGTTTTCAATCAATCTTGATGAGTTTGATTATTGATTTGTCTCTTTTCTGTAGATTGTAGCGTTAAATCTGTGCAAGTCTGCCCCCAAGTGTGTAAACTGCGTTACAGCTCCATGAAATACAATACTGTATGACTAAATAACAATTATAATAACAGTAATAATCTTTAAAGTAATTAACTGTTGCTACAGATCACATCCCATAATCGTCAGTCTGATCTTAACTTTTAAACTTTTACAGGTAATTCCCAACTTGATTTCCTTTTTAATTTCCTTTGAATAAATGTGTTTAAAATTGTTCCAATGCTACAAGTGCGACAACATGTGTTGGTGTTTTTATTATAAATATTGTCATTATAGTTATGGGACATTGTGACGTTTACAGTGACGTTGTCCGTTCTATTATTTACATCGACGCGCGCTCCCGCTGGGCTGCGTGCTCGCTCACGTGTCGCCCATCACACAGTCAGTGTGAGGAAGCTCAGCTGCTGATCTGGATTCAAACACGGATTTATCAAACTGAAAAAGTCCAAAGGTAAAATTATTTATATTATATCTTATTTAAACCAACTCACAAACTTATATTTATGTTTACTTATAAGTTTCACAAAGTTTATTTTCCACTTCCAATAAGGAAGTAGGTCAAATAAAACCACTGTGCTGTGAACCGTGAGTTATAATATTACAAACATTACATTTATTGACTTGTTTAAGTTTAACAACAGCACAGTAAAGTTTTCAGGACTCACATTACACTTCACATGCACCTGCACTGCCGTATGTTACAGTAGAATATATATAAATAAAATTATAGCAAGTATGAAAGTGGTAATTATTTAAGTATTATTGTATGAGAAGCCTCCCTCGTGTAACTTGTTTGTCAGGTTATTATAAAGTCTACAAGATATAAAATACCATAATTCATAGTCACATATTGACAATAATGACTGTAAAAATAAACTTTGAAGTGCGTGTGCTTCTGATGACAGCCCATAAAAGTCACTGCCATAGTGTTTAACGTGTGTAAAGTAGTTGGCCTCCTTCCTGAAACTCAGATGTGAGAGAATATGACAGATAATAAATAATCTGCTGTCGTGAAGCTGTTCTAAAGTCGCGTCGCAGCCTCGGTGTGTTTCTTTGAAGGGGAAATGAAGCTCCATGTTGAAAATCACTTCCTTTTTGGGACTTCAGCAAACAGTGCTGTGGTTGTGTGTTAGTTATAATTCACGTTTTTTGATGTGACCTTCCTGTGTGACCTGTGTTTTCCTTCAACCCCCCACTCAGATGTGGAAGTCGGTCGTGGGCCACGACGTGAAGGTGAAGGCTGCTGTGGAGGCCGATGACTGGGAGACGGACCCTGACTTCGAGGTGCCGAGGACTAAAACCCTGAAGTGCTCACAGACCCTTCCTCCTCTATTCTGGAGTTCATGATCTTTTTGTGTTTCAGAATGACATCTCCGAGCAGGAGCAGCGCTGGGGAGCCAAGAGCGTCGAGGGCTCTGGACGCACGGAGCACATCAGGTAAAGGAGGATGGTGGAAGTGGGTTCTGTGTCGCAACAGGAAGAGGAAGTGAGAACAGAGCTGCGGCTGTCAGACAGCGACTGTCTCCTAATATGGGTAATTCATCATGATGACACAGTGACAGAGGGATTTAAAACCCTGCTGACTGCTGAGGTCAAGTGGCTCGAGTCCCTTTAACTTGGTGACTGAGACTAACACAGAGAACTTTTGGAAACTTTCGAAGAGAAAACTCCTGTGCTCTTGACAGATATCGTGTGTTTATGTGTGTATACGTGTATATAAGTGTGTATACTAATGAGTATAGAAGCATGTGTATAAGAGTGTACATGTTGGTATAAGTGTGTACGAACAATTGTGTATGTGTCTATAAGTCTGTATGCATGTGTGTATATATATATACCTGTAGATGTGTGTATAAGAGTGTATATTTTGGTATAAGGGTTTATGTATAAATGTGTCTATAAGAGTGTGTTTGTATTAGTGTGTGTATGTTTGTATATAAGTGTCTATATGTGAACTAGTGTATACATTTGTCTATATCTGTGTTTATATGTGAATATTTTTGTCTATGTCCACCTCTGTGTGCAGCCATCTTGACCACAAACTGTGTGTGTGTGTGTGTGTGTGTGTGTGTGTGAGACAGTGTTGCAGAGCTCAGAAGCAAAGTGGCTACGGAGCACGAGCAGGTGAGGAAGAGAGAACACACTCCCAAAGCATCGTACGGATACGGAGGGAAGTTTGGCGTGGAGAAGGACCGAATGGACAAGGTCAATGAACCACACTATATAACCAACGATATATATTTATGTAACATGCTCCTCAGATTTCACTTTTCACGATGTTCTTTAGTCTGAACTTGTTCTTCATGTTCCTCTTGCGTCCAGGGGGCGGTGGGTCACGACTACGTGTCCCAGGTCAAGCAGCACTCCTCCCAGACGGACGCGGCTCAGGGGTTTGGCGGGAAATTCGGCGTTCAGAAGGACCGTGTGGATGAGGTTTGAAGAATCAGAAATACTTCAGCATCTTTGCAGTATAACTTAATTCATCTTTTAAATTCTGAATGATTTAGTGCCTCCATAGTTTGCAGGGTCTTACTCCCTTCAGCTCTAGTATACAGTTAAAACAAGCAGCTACAACTATAGAACGTAGTGTACAGTTTATTTGCCACTTTTGATTTTCTTCTTGTTTTTATGCAACAAGGTATTTTGAGCTGCATTCAGTTTGACCAGTATAATTTAAGACTGTTTCCTTTGCAGTCTGCCATGGGCTTTGAATACAAAGGGGAAGTGCAGCAACATGCGTCTCAGAGAGGTAGGTCAACTGTTTTTCTAATATGAAAGTATACATTTCTATTTAACAGAGGGTTAAAGGTCTGTAGTTCAGGATTTTGCTGACAATCTTTCTTGGCTCCAGATCATTCGAAGGGATTTGGAGGAAAGTACGGCGTGGAGAAGGACAAAGTGGACAAGGCCGCGCTGGGGTACGAGTATAAAAGCCAGACAGAGAAGCACCAGTCGCAAAAAGGTGAGTTCAAAATGTTTTAATTAGCATCAACAAATTGTGTTTTTTTTCAAATGTTCATCTTGTTTTTCTCCAGACTACGCGAAGGGATTCGGAGGCAAATACGGCGTGGAGACGGAGAAGGTGGACAAAGCTGCTTTGGGCTACGACTATAAAGGAACAACTGAGAAGCATCAGTCACAAAAAGGCGAGTTTGAGTCGAAGCGTTTGTCAGTGTTAACACCATCGTCCTCTTCTTCACGTCTAATGTCTATAACGTTGGTCTTCATCAGATTACTCAAAGGGATTTGGGGGGAAGTTCGGTGTGGAGAAGGACAAAGTAGACAAAGCAGCTTTGGGCTACGACTACAAAGGAGCGACGGAGAAACATCAGTCACAAAAAGGTGAGACAACACTCGCACGTGTGTCACAGGAAAAACCAGTGATGTTAATGGGACTGAACCAATTCCTGTCTGTTCAGATTACTCGGCAGGGTTCGGGGGTCGATATGGAGTACAGGCCGATCGCCAGGATAAGGTCAGGATTCTCCTTATTGATTCAACAGCCAGAGTTAAATTATCAATTCTTTATTTTCAGCAAACTGTGATTTAATAATAAGAAATCTGAATTTCCTATTTGCAGGAATGTCACGTTTCAATTATGACGATTTAAACATTTATACATTTTTCCTAGAGCGCAGTCGGCTTCGCAGATATTGAGGCACCGTCGTATGCTTATGAAAAGACACAACCCCTGGAGGCCTGTATGTTTCAATCTCTTCCTAAATCATCACAAGTGTTGGACGTCACTGCTGCTGCAACGTCTTCATGTTTACGTTTGTTTCCCTGCAGCGACGTCAGGCGCAGGGAAACTGAAGGCTCGTTTTGAGAACATGGCCAAATCTTCGGACGAGGAGAACCGGAAGAAAGCCGAGGAAGAGCGAGCGAGGAGACAGGCCCGAGAGAAGAGAGAGCGAGAGGAGGCCAAACGTAGACAGCAGGTAAACACGTGAACTGTGAACTGACACATAAACTAATGTTTAACGTGTGTATTCATGATTCTGTGTTTTGCTGTGTTTCCTGTAGGAGCAGAGCAGCAAAGAGGAGGAGCGTTCTCCACCTCCTGCTCCACGTGTGGCTCCAGCGTACGAAATGCCAGCGGAGATCCACCATCACATGCCAGAGATACAAGAAAAAACAGAACCAGAATATGAGCCAGAGCCAGAACCTGAACCAGAATATGAGCCAGAGCCAGAACCTGAACCAGAATATGAGCCAGAGCCTGACGTAAGACCCTCTGATTCAATCTAACGTCACTTCAACCAAATAATAGATTTGTTTAATCTGTTGTTTTAAAGTATAACATCAGTGATTGCAGGTTTTCTTTGCTTAGTTTGTTTATATTCAAGTCTTTTCAGCTCGTCTCCAGGAATGATCTCAATGCTCCTGTGCTGTTTGCAGGATGAACCCTTGTACGAGGAGCCTCCAGCTTTGCCTCCACGCTCAGAAGACTTCCTGGAACCTGAGGCCCCCCCGCTTCCTGACAGGTCGGCAGACGTGGAGGACGATGGCGGGGATTATGATACAATTGATGATAGGTGTCCTCCTCCTCCTCTTCCTCCTGCGGAGACAGGTCTGCCTCTGAGTCGGCTGCAGTTAAAGTGTTGAATGTGTTTGCATGTGAGGGGCACGCTCATTTCAGTTTTCTTTTTCAGATGACAATGAATATGAAGACCTGACATCTGGAAAGAAGGCCATAGCCATCTACGACTATCAAGGAGGTACGTCACTTCTTCCACGCTTCATATTTGTTTACACTTAACGATCGTCTTCCCACTCAAAGCGACAAATCCTACGATCTCGTTTGTGCAGAGGCGGACGATGAGATCTCCTTCAACCCGGACGACGTGATCGTCAACATAGAGATGATCGACGAGGGCTGGTGGAAGGGGGAGTGTCACGGACGTACTGGTCTGTTCCCAGCTACTTATGTTCAGCTCATGTAGTGTGGGACGTTCTGCTTCACTTCAAAGAATCTCAGATTTCTCAGGTTGTTCAACAGAGGGAGGTCAGCTCTGTGTTTATACAATAAATCACAGGGAAGCTTCTGATCAGCTGATTTCAATCCTCTTACACAGTGGTAATAACTTTCTTATATATAATATGACCAATAAAGTTATGCATCATGTATCTGAAATAAACTGGAGTCAATAAACTATTCTACAACTATTCTATTATTTTACATTCCTTGTATTGAATTGTATTTCATCATGATAATATTAAATTGGATTAAATACAAATAGTTACTGTTGTGTTTCAATAAACACACAAACTACTTGATTGTCATATAACTTGCAGGAAGGATGCGTTGTGTATTTTTATTGACTTTCTTTAACAAAGGACTATTCAAAACAAATTCCCTTCTGTCATTAATTTCCAGAGTCTGACAATAGATGTAAAACATTAACTGGGAGAGATTTGCAATCTCCAGGTCAGCTATAAAGATTTTAAAATCATATTAACGAGTCTTAAATGGTACAAGAAAAAAAAACACATAGTGGATCAGTTATATTTTTTTTATCAGAAAAGCACAGATTCAAACTGCAGTGGGGAATATATGAAAATCACCTGTTATGTTGTATTCAGACAAACATATTTTACATAAAGTCGTATTTTCGTAAAACTTGGCCTAACATGGAGATGAAGCTGCGGTTCCATCAGAACCAACCAGCTCCTGCAGTGGATCTCTCTACAGCAGCAGTTCTGCTGGAGTGAGGGATCCGACAGCAGCCAGTGACAGATGTCATGTAGAGATCAGTTCAAGAAACGATCCCGTGTTTCTGCAACAAAAGTCTTTGAAGCCAAGAAAACCATCCGTAGGTTTCCTCTGGCTCACCAGGCAATGCCCTTCTTCTTCTTGCCCTTGCCGCCCTTTGCACCCTTTCCTCCTTTCTTTGCCATCCGCTTGCCCTTCATCTTCTTGGCCTGACGCTGGCTCATCCACACCGGGTACTGTCCGTTCTCGTCCAACATGGTTGTCTTGTTGCGTTTGGCGTCCATGTCCATCTTCCCCTCTGTAACACAAAAGGCAAAGGTCAAAGGTCTGAAAACAGCCATAGATCAAGTTCGAGTATCGCCTGTGGGCCCTGACCGCTCCGCCACTCACCGTCATCAGCCTGCTGCTTTATGATCTGCTCCGCCGTCACCACGGTGGCGATCTCCTGCACGTCGGCCATGAGAGCGTCTCCTTTCATGTCCGAGTTCAGCGCCTGCTTCAGACGAGCCAGCTCCTTGGGGGCGTTCTTCTTCCTCTTCTCTGCGCGCATCTTCCTCTTCCACTTGCTCCGCAGGCTTTTTGCCATCTTGAGGAGGTTCTGGAATAAACAACACATCAGTCATTATATTGGAGTTAACGGCAGATGCATTAAGCAAAGGCAGCTCTTCCCTTTTTTAAGTTAAGTACTTATTCAACCAGATCCCTTGATCCTCATCCCCCAACAAGCATGGACGGATTATGGTTTTTAATATGTCACTCAGATTTATGATCCTGCAGCACAGTTTTCTTAATTTCTCTATAAAGGCAGTCAGGGTGATGACAAATTACATTTATGTTGATTTATAATAACAAATTAAATGTGTTATAGGGTATACGTTTGAACACAGAGTACGGACGGACTCACGAGATACCAGATCATACATGTGAATCTTATTTATCCACCTGAATATATAATTAACGCTGCTAATTGTCAATAACGTGTTGCAGCTACATGATATGAATATATGTCAGTTAGCTACAGGGACAAAAATTAGCTTTACAGTTCATTTCTATCACAGCAGGCTAACCAAGGCTTGCTAGCTAGTTAGCCCTCGAGCTGCCACCGTGGAAACTCTCGCAAGGAAACACCCCAAAAAGCTAACGTTAGCTTATCCCACATGCTAGGAGTGTTAGCACAACGTAAACAGTAAACATCACTTACTTTACGAGTGCGTAGTTTAAGTTAAATGATTAAATGTCCCCACACGCTCCTCACACGTGTTTACAGGAGGAGAGGAAAGACGGAAGGACGCGTTTCCCAATGAAGCTGTCTAGTGATTGGCTCTTTTTGGGGAGCCTGAAGACCGCCGCTTCTGATTGGCTCGCGGTCTGAACCAGGAAGTGAAGGCGTTAGTGGAATGTAAACAACACGTAAAGAAGAATATCGGGTGTAAACGAGCGGTTTTCACGGGTTTATTAAACCCTCAGCTATAAACAAAGCTTCTAAACGTGAAGTAGCATCCATCGGTGTTGTAACCAGTAAGTTGTATCAGTCATTTTGGCTGTTTAACTGGGATTTGTCCGAGCAAATTCCTCACAGATGCTCAACATGCTGGAAGCGGCTGCAGAGCAAATGGTGGTTCACAGAGATTTCCAGGCAGCGTTTGACACATGTGACAGAAGTCTGCAGAGTCTCTGCGGCCCGGAGGCCGAGGACAGCCGGTGAGAGTCCGGAGCTCACGTGTTTCCTTCAGCCTGGGAGTTAAGTGGGTCACTGTTTGTCTTTGGTTTTCTGTCCCCCACAGGTCCGCAGAGTTCAAGGCTGGTTTCTGCACCATAGGGATCCAAGCCCTGGCTGAGCTCAACCAGTGGCCCGGTGTCCTCCCCTGGGTCCTGCAGCAATACGAGCTCCAGGAGAAGATACCTGCAAAGATCATGCAGATGTGGTGAGTGGAGCTCACACAGTCAGCAGGAGATGGTTTAACAATTATTCCCTGCTAAAGAGAGGTTTTGATTATTACATCTGTTTAAACCAGTATATCAAAACTTTTTGTTGATGGACCTGTTGCTTAATCAACCATTTCAGTTCTCAAAATTGATTCTCTCATTTTTATATTGGCAGCATACTTCTTTACTCGAAGGTGGGGGAGCCTGCTGTGATGCAGGAGGCAGCCAGAGTTTGGTTACACTGCCCGTCCAACAGCAAAGCGTCAGGGTTCGGAACAGTGGCAGAACTGCACCTGCTGCACGTCCTTGTCCCTCTCGGGCGCACGGACGAGGCTCGCGAATTGATTGTTGGCGAGGTCGGGGGACGGGCGTTCACGGAAGACCAGAGACGGACAGCGCTGGATGTTGTAGATGAAAGGGAGCAACAGAATCTAGAGCCAACTCTAAATCCTGGTGGCGAACCAAACTCTGCACATAGTGTCTCAAATAAAGGTAACAAATTGCTGTTTCTTTTGATGCATTTTACAAAATCAAATAAGTATGAATATTGAATATAGACAGTCTCTCTCTCTCTGGGTGTGTTTGTGTTCTACAGGTGCTGTCGTCCATAAACTCACAGCGATGCTCCGTTTTTTATACAAAAAACTTTTTATGACCGGCTCTGGCTCTTTCTCTCTGCGGAGAATCTTTGTGGCAGCCGTCCTTGTCTACATGCTCTTACTTCGAATGGATCCAGGTTGAATAAAATGTTCTTTGCATCTCAGTTCTATCACCGGGTTTGTTGAAGTTTTAAACTTTTGCATTTCTTCCTGTTGTTTTCCCATCAGCTCGCCCATCATCATTCCTGTGGATTTCCAAACTTCTTGAGCTGCTCAAACAGATGTGGAGCACCATGGTTGCACCGTACTACCATTCTCTCACTCAGCGCAAAGGACTGTGAAAGACTGAAAGACACTTAATGTTTTGAACATAGTTTTGACTCTTTTTTGTAAGAGAAGATGGCTTAGTTATATCCACTTTTGCCCCAATCAGGTCGATTGTTGTTTGGTGGTTTGCTTTGTTTGTTTTATAGCAGGATTTTTGCAAAACTACTGAACAGATTAACACAAAACTCTGTGGAAGGATGAAACAAGGGCCAAGAAAGAACTCATGACATGTTGGCCTGTATCTGGGCAAAAAGGCACTTCTCACTTTCTTTAATGATAGAGATCTGGTGTTTTTGAAATTCTCTCCAATTTCCAAGGGTGAAGAACTCATGAATCTTGATGAAATAAAATATATTTAGGATATGTATGAATGTGAGCAGTGTGGTGAATTGAATTTATCTGGACTGTTTGACATTGGCGTCATCCTACCTATGGAAACCATCTTTATTTATTTATTTACCAGTATAATTAGTCCCAGATTTTACAGGAGCAGCAGTGTAATAAAGGATCAACAATGTGATCAGGATGTCAATGGAAGACATTCAAATTATGGGTGACAAGATATGACAATGAATATGTACAATAAATATATACATATATATGAGTTTTGTGTTTATGCATGGTTTTATTCAGTTTTGAGTTGTAGTTAAGTTTGATGGTTATATAGAGTAAATCAGACTTGGGGTTAAAAGTTAAACAAAGAAATAGTAAAACTTTAAATAAAATACACGACTGATGAATTAATTAATCAATTAAAATGACAGAATTTCTAAATTAAATTTATTGACATTTTATCCACCAAAATATTGGAAAAATTGCCCGTTAAAAGAAATCTAGTCCAACCAAAACAATGGCAATATTATATCACACTGCGCTGCTATAAATACAACATAGTTTAACATTATTTACACTCAAACGGTTTTATTATTTAAAGTCATTGGAGCAATCGTCACAAAATGCTAATAAAGTCGAATGAAATGTGTCATTGAAATCCGCGCATGGCAACTGGTAGGTTTCGTTTCACTGTAAAGTGAAACTGATCCGGAGGAGGTGACGTGGATGCGATGTTTACTCGGAAACGAGAGAAGAACGCTGGACTCGAACAGATGATTTAAAAAACAGAAGACACGTTCGACTCCTGTTCTGTTGAGAAGCGAGAAGTGAAGTATGACATCATGTTATCCAGGTTTTATTCTTATATTACAGCAAGGGACCTTCAAAACGGTGAGTAGAGTAATGACTTAGCCTGTGTGATTATTTGGGTGATGCTGGTTTGATGCTGAATGTGATTTTTAGAAGTAGTTACCAGATGAATTTAATCTCCTCTTTTTGGGGCTGGACGATATTTCCCAAAAGTTACGTCCAGATACAAATTTCAGTCAATATAGATTCATACATTTCATTGAAAAAACGTATATATAAGAATCATAATGATATATATTGAATCTTTGTTAAATTGCTTTACCGATTCTTATAAATACGGCTATAAGTTATTGATATTGTTTTCATTGTTCACTACTGTTGTGTAATGCAACTTGGTTAGTTTTTGACATTGTGTTGCTTCAATTGTTGTGCAGTGTGGCATGTGAACGAGGAACTAACACAGCACACAGGAGCAAATGGTATCAACCAAATGTTGTGTGTGTGTGTTTGTATTAATACATTATCTATTGTTTGTAATATTTTCTTCATTATTCAGGTGTTTCTGTTGTGGTATTTTACTTGTTGCCTGTAGAGTGGCGTTATCTAAAGGGAGTAGGTACAGACAGATTAACCTGAAGACATCTCACACAAACCTGTGGAGTGGTGGGTGGCTGTATTGACAGTTGTATCACGGGTGAATCCATTCATTTTGAATATTTTCCCTGGTCTGTTCCAGAAATGAGAGGCCTCAGCAACTACCTGCTGTCCTGCTGTGTGAACACTCTGCTGCAGACCCTCTCTGCGACCTGGGAGCTGTCAGGTCTGCTGGAAAGGTAAGACAATTAAGTCGTGTGTTCACATGGCTGAAGGAAGCAATGCCTCAAAACAAAGTGATAAATCCAGATTATATTAATACCTCCCACATTTAGGTGAACAGAATGAAATGCAACTTCTTGCCTCGTTGAATTCTTACTGGTTTAATTAATGAAGATTGATGATTTGTTGAACTTCAACAAGGTGGGATTCAGCTGGTGTGAGAGCAGACAGTCATAACGTCCCCCTGGAGTTGAAGAAAGTCCTCTCAGCCATGAAGAGCGACCATCGGCACAACACTCCACATCGGGACTTCCTCAACTGTCTGGACAGAAACAATTTTCGACGTAAGAGGCGCAGATTCACACGGTCAACATGTCACACTGATGTTTATTTCCCGACTCGTGACAATGAAACTGTTTTGTAGTTTGTGTGCAGCACGACGCCGACGAAGTCTTCCTCTCCATCCTGAACTTCATGCAGCAGCAGATGGACGACAAAGCACTGGTCGGCCTGTAACCTTTGGCATTCTGCGTTTTTCACCTGGGAGCGTGTCACATGTTTGCTCACCTTTGTTTTTCTCCGTCAGGCTCTGGAAATCCAGAAGCTGTACAAGGTTTCTGTGGAAACTCGGCTGCAGTGTTTGGAGTGCAGCTGCATCCAGACTCAGACCAGCTTCCAGCTCAGCCTGCATCTGCACGTGAAGGAGGATCACAACTCTCTGGTGCAGTGTCTTTGTTTGACTTGAATTTTACAAGAAGATAGAAACCACAGTCATGTCTGTACAGCAGGTATGGGTTATTATAAATTAGCTTAGCTCCTCTTAATACTAATTTATTGAATCATCATGGAATTTAACATATCTCCGCTGTTTAAACCACCCGTAAACAAAAGTGTACAGTTTTTAACTTATTGACTTAACCCGTCTAGTGTTTTCTAGTCTTTATGCTAAGCTAAGCTAACCAGCTGCTGATACTGACTGTACATATGTGAGAGTGGTCTTGATCCTTTCGTAAAACGTGAACATATTCCCGTCAAATAATCCACCATACTCATAATACGATTTCAATGCACGTGTTTCTGACGTGTTTTCAGGAAGGTTGCATATCCTCCTTCTTAGAGGATCAGGAGTTAAGGGGCAGAGATTGCTGCTTTTGTGCACAATGTGAAAGAAAGACTCCGTCCAAACGGGTGAGGTTTGGATCAAATGTGACCCAAAGATATTAACTAACCTTATCGTCAACTTATAGATTTAATCGTATCTTCCAGGATGTCAAGCTGCTCTCTTTGCCTCGTATCTTGTGCATGCACCTGAAGCGGTACCGGAGCAGCCGTGGTGGCATCAGAAAACTGGATTGCAGGGTGACCTTTCCAGAGACCTTTGACTTCTCTGAGATCGCTAGAGGTGGATTCTCCAGAGACTTTGCCCAGGTACTTATATTTCCTATCTACTCTCTGGATATTGTATTTTGTCATCTAAAAGTTGATTTGTTTTTCTAGGATGAGTATACCTACACTTTGTACGCAGTGGTTGTGCACTCTGGTGGTACAATGGGTGGGCACTACACTGCCTACGTTCGTCATAGGGGTAACCAGCAATGGTACTATGCAGACGACAGCCACGTAGAAAGGGTTTGTTCAATAAGACTTTTGGATGCAGTTTATTCCTGACTTTGTACTTCATTATGATCTACAGAAGTGAAATAGGTTTTACCCTTGCTTCTTACTAATTCTGTCTTTTTATTTCAACAAACAGGTTTCCTGGGAACGTGTGCAGGGAACATATGGAAAATATTATGGGTCTGTGTGATCTTGTAAAGGCTTTTTCACTTTCCCTCTAAAGGATGACAAAATGGAATTCAGTCACGTATCTGTATGCTAAAGATGAAGCTATAAGCCACAGCCACTTATCATAGCCTCAGCCAAACTCTGCCTTCTAGAACTTAAACTTAACACATGTTAACATGTTGTATAGACCAAACAAACAAACCACACAAAGGTCTTTGTGCTGAGTCAAAAACTAGCTTAGATGCATTCATCTCTTTCCTCCCTGTTTTAATTTGACTGTGGAGTGCCTCAGGGCTCCATCCTGGTTCACCTGTTATTTTACAATTGCATGTTTCCATTTGGGAGCACAAGTTGTAGCTATAACGGTGAATTGATGACAATAAATACACCTACACAATAAGTGAATTGATGATATTTTAAAATTTGATACAAATTTGCATTTCTTAAAATTCGCAGCGTTACCTTAATGTGTGAAAGTCACTTAAATATTACTTTGATCAAACTAAATCTACTTTTTATTCTATAAAAACTTTATAAAGCTTTATAGACACTTTTATAAAATTGTCTTTTCATCTTCAAACATGTTGGAATACAGGAGATGACCAATGAACATGCGACTAACATTAAAACTTGCTCAAACCAGCCACCAGCTGCTTTTAGGGTTAAATTTAAGATTTCCATCAGTAACATGTAAATCCAGTGCTTGACTTCCACTGACATCATGTAGCTTTCATCTTCCTACTCGCGGAAACAGCCTTAAGTCTTAAGACAAAGCCTTATTGTCTGTTCCTCGGGGGAGATAACAGACTAAAGGTGGCGGTGTTTTTGCAGTGAGGGCTTTTTAAACTTTTGAACTTCTAAACAGAGGAAATCCATCTTGTCTGTGTTGTTTTCCAACAACAAACATATTTTCCCCTCACACCCGGTAGTTACATTTTCACTTTTTATGTCTGGTAAATCTTTTGTTCCTTTGATCCTTTTCCTGCCCCATCTCCGAGAGGCACAACTTAGTTTGATACATCTCTGTCTTCTTTGTTTTACAGCGGCACAGCGTACATGTTAATGTACAGAAGAAGTTCCAAAGAGGAGGGACGACAACCTGAATTCTCCGGATAGAATGTGAAATGAGGTTCAATATGGGTCAGAGATGGAAATATAGGAATTTAATGAATGAAATAATTACTTGATTGATATGATTAGTTAACATTTTAGATTTTATTGCACATAGTGACTGGTTTAATGTTTAATGGTTTGTGTGACCTCATAGCAATACTTCAAGGAAGGGTTTAGTTGTATACTTTACACCAGCATAGTAATTTCTGCCTGACAGCAGTAGGTGGCGTTCAAGACTTGAAACACTGAAGGGTTTTCCACTCTCAGACCACACACAATGCCAACGAGCTCACTGGCACTGGGGGGTGGTTTGAAGAGAATGCTGAGCTTAGATCTTCACTGTTTTGGGGGAAATACCTGCAACGGGTCTCAGTGCTCATTTTCCTGACACTGCGGTAAAATGTGTGAGTCACTCATGAAGAACAATGAAGTAATTCTGTCTGATTTGGGGCCAAAAACATCAGCCACAAAAAATCCAATTAACATCTCAGTATTTATTGTATTTTATCACTACCTTTTTTATCACTCCCTATAACTATCAACTTTACTTTTACAACAATGATTTTAACATATTTTTGACTTTTGCTACGCACCAACGTCAGCACGTCTCCCAACCCCCTGAGCTCAGAATGTTAGTACTTAAGATCTTATATATTTTTTTTTAAATATGCATTGCAGAGACCATCTCGCAATGAAGGGAGTTTAAACGTTGCAGTTGTAACCACAGCGCTTGAGTGCTCTGCATAGGCTGTCAGCACAGCCTCTAAGGTTCCCACTCGTTTGGCCAGGATTCAGGGGGACCGTGTGAAATGGTGCCTATGTGCTGCGGAGCCCTGACAGAATGGAACATGCCTGCACAGTTCCACAGGCTGTGGGCCACGTGCTTAGTCATCTCACTGCCATGTAGCAGAGGAGCTGCTTTTTGTAGAGGTGGTATCTTCCTCCCACGTTGAGACCAACGACCAGGACTAGATATGTGCGTTATGTGTCTAGACTTGAGTCAGTGTCACAGATATGGTTTGGTGTTTTGAATTGTGTTGGGGACGTTGCCATTGCATCTTGAAAAATTGACAATGGAAACAGTTATAATATTAAAGTTTGTTAATGTACGTATACCAAGAGGAAAGGTTCATTTTTTCATAATAAGGAATTATCATAACTTTGGGTACTTTGAAGGATTTACAAGATGGATTTATCTTTTACCAGTTTTTAGAAATACTCTGCTATAGTGTATTTATTTATATTACTGCATGACAATACTATGTGTAATGTGTCAGGGCCGGGGTGGCTCTTAGTAATGAACCCACAAAGAATCCTAATCCAAGTCTGAAGTTTCCTTCAACTCCATAAAGTGTTGAGTGTTTTTCACCACATTATTTTGTTTTTCTGGCCGAAAATTTTACTGTTTTGGCTCAGTTGTACTGAGAAGTTTGACTTTAAACGATTCTGAGCATCCATCGGAATTCTACCTGCCGAGCACCAAACGTAGGATAGCAAATGAACTATAGCCTTTTAATTAAAGATGAGCGATGGGCCACGTTTCCCTCAGGACTTAGTAAAGACCAAAAAAAGCTAAAAGCACAGAATGAAACATTTTTACTGCAAAGTAAGTCCTGCATTCAAAACATTACATATGTACAAGTATTTAGGTATTGGTAAAAAATGTACTCAAGTACTATAAGGCCTTTTAGCACACTAAGTGTACATCACATCATTGGGTTGTCCTGTATAAGCACAACTCAAGCTAACTTCCTTATAATACTTGGTCCAGAATATATACTGTACATCCCCAATTGCCAACCAAAATGTATAGGCCAACAGCATTTTTAGAAGAAACATTAGAATCTGAATAGAGAATGATAACTCCTACATATCAAGGGAACCGATTATTCTCTCTGTGGAGCTTTGATTACTTATTGGTGTTGTACGACCATGTGTCAGGGTTCGAGTTTGACTAGCACCTGCCCGGAACAGCCCTGACATTGACCCCTGCAGACACTATCGAGGCGGCAACATGCCAGAAGCTTGTAAAACCTGACTGAGTGTCTGGACGTCTCAGTTTCTTTTCAAGCACGGGTGTCACACATGCCTGAGGTCTCTGTCTCCATTGTTTGAGGTTGAGCTCTGGCCCCTGGACGTGGTTATACAGACACTTTACGGCAGATCATAGTCTCCCCAATTCAGCTTTAGCCCTTTATCTCGGTCAGGTGTTAACCAGTTCGCAAAGATTCCCTTCAGCTGGATTGTGAATTTCTCCCACAGTGATAGTGATTGACACAATGCATGAGCTGAGGCAGACACATAGGCTGTGGAAGCAGGGAGATTGTTCAGACTTTGCTATGTGGCAACACTTAAAACTGTTTTCTTTGGAGAATATCTCTAGGTTCGTTAATGCTTTTTCGTCATTGTTGATGTGTGTTTACCAGTAACTAGGTGAGCACACCACTGATGCGTCGAGGAGAAAATGGAATTTGGCTATGTGAGAACCACTCTTAAATTTTCCCTTTTTTGTGGAGGATTTCACAGACTCAGATAAATGCCTTGTGCCTGACTTGATTTTTTTTTCAAATTCTACTCACAGCAAAGCAGTATTCCAGCCCTCTGTCTGTTTTTTGATGATCAACAATAATAATGTCATTCCATGTCAAAGAAGAAGCCTCATGCTGTTCATACAAAGGCACAAAGCAGCCAGGAGGCAGTGGAGTCGAACTGTGAACTGACAACTATTGGATATATTGCCCTTAAGTTTTGCACATTTGTGGTCTTCAGAGGATGAATTCAGGACTAAATAAGAATAAAAATAGGAAACAAAATAAACTAAGACAAATATTTTAAGCACCAGGAAAGATTATATTTATACTTGATATAAAAATATAGCTTAACCACATCCAATTGCATCATTTCCACTGCTTAAACATGGTTTGCTTTAGCAAGAGGTGTTTTTTTGTCCTTCAATCTTCTAATTAATTCTAAGATAGTTGTGTTAAATAACAATTAGATGTCAGTATTTTCCAATTACAGATAAATTAGAGGAGAATTAAAAGGAGAGATATTGTAGGTTTTTTACTTCTCAGACAGTTATTGCGGTTTTTGTAGTTTCATGCGTATTATAAATTCCCATGTCATAATGATTTTTACATTTTCAAAAAAACATATAGATTCAAGTCACTGTGCGTTGCAGTTTCTGTCTGTTTCATTCAGAAATCACCAGTTTCTTCCTGTGTTTTTATTTTTACAGTCGTAGACAGGAACTCACTTTTGTGCACTGTCTATACACACTTTTGCTTTTCTGCTCAGCACAGAGACTGTGAATGAAGTGGACTTTTGCCCTGATCCTTGCATGTTTCCTCTTGTAACAAATGACTTTGTGAGGGAAGATGTGCTTCCTGTAAAGAACCCCAGACTCTTTATTGCTCCAATTCTACATATATGAATCTATCAGAAAAGTGTCATGAATGCTTCGGGGGTGGCAGCCGGCTTGCACAGCTTTCCTTTGGTTACATAATGAGGTTTCAAATAGGAAATGATTATCTTTCGCTCTCAGGCCTGGTGGCCATGGTGAAGTCTGCTGTTGTAAATAACATACAAGGAACTGAAGGCAAATGTCCACGTATCGTTTGACTCTAATATACAAAGACTGCTCAATCAGATAAAGGAGCATATGACTAAAAAAGGATCAGCAAATTTCTCTACCAGAAGAAAATCCTCTGCAATTAAAAAAAGGCCTGAATCCAGATTTAAACCCTGACTTCTGTCATCGAGGAATGTTTATCCATGACCTTTATTTGTGATTAGTTACCTCCAGTTTCAGAATGGCGGCTCTTGGCTCATATTTAGGTCATACTGGTGAATTCTGGCAAGTATCTGCGAGCTTTAGGTGTAAACACATAGGCTGCATTGGTCTGTGAACAAGCTGCAACGATCTTGGAATTTGTAGTATGAGCAGTCGTGTCGAGGAGGAAGCCTTATCTTTCCCCAGTGAGATCATCAAATCTCCTCTCAGGAGGTAGAAGGGGAGTCCGGTCGTCACTGAGTTCTCCCTCTCGCTTCACTTGTTCGCTTGTCCTCCCTGAGATTCTTGGCAGATGCAGTGTAATAAATAGAACATCTGCTGAGTTTTCTAGGAAACGGGATGTGGAGCAGTCAAACTTCTATAACTGAACAGCGGAGAAAAAAAAAAGGGCCTCTCAAGTTTGGTCTGGTTTGGTTTGGACTAGAGCTGCAGTTGGGGTTTATTCGCTTTCATTTTGGTTCGACTCGAAATGGCAAGTGACACTGTTATTTAGCAGCTAATGATATGTATTCAATCTCAGTTATTTTTCGGGTTATTTATATTTACTACGAAGCGCACTTCCAGCTGAGAGGTCTCGGGAGCGGGTTGCAGATATTGGTTCTCACGGGAGGTGAGCGGAGGCCCCCGGTGGTAACAACGCTCATCACATGTAGCATCTCGTCAGTGTGACCCGACTCTCCACCCTGGTCTTCATGCTTCTGTCGTTAACCTTCAGTTAGCGCCTTATCTCAGCTGCCTATCATCAGACACAGGATCCAGGGAAGATCCGCCATCATCTCGGAAGCCAGGCGGCTCGGGTTACCTGGGGAAATGGCTTCAATGACGGGCCCAGGTAACCGTCTGTCAGTTTGTGAGCGTCCCACCTCAAAGCTTGCTCCTGCTCTGACATGCACACCCACGTGTATGTACACTGGTGGCCCCTCTGTGGGCCCTTCTAGTATGAAGGAGTTGTTGTTTATGGTATGATGTGTTATGCAGTGTTTTGCATCAGCTGAGGTAATAAAAAAAAAAAACTGTGATCAAAAAGCCAATAGCAAAAAATATCTCTTGTTGTGACTTGCCTAAACATTATTAGACAGTATCATAATCAATCCTCATCTTCACATGGCGAACCCTCAAATTATAATTCTTCTCAGCTTGAAGGAACGAATGGAATTGCACCTTCGGGCTAACCACTGTCTCATCGCTCCTGCACTCAGCCAGTGATAAGCTAACAACAACTTGTGAACCGCCGCAGACACACATTTCAGCTGTGCCTGTGTATACATGCCAATCAGTTGCTACATCGCTGCTCAAGTTAATGATTTGTACAGTGGGAGAAAAACTTGTGACAGCGAGAGAGCTCATAGCGAAACTGGTTTAGATTCCGAAAAAAAAAAATTGGCTTTTTTCACTTCTCCCTGTTGCACCTTGCCATGTTTAAGAGGCCTGACCCAGGTTCACTGGCTCTGTAGCATGGGCTGGGCACCTTGAGAAGTGAGCTATCCATTGTCAAACCTCTTTGACCTGCTCTCTCCTTCAGCCTCTCCTATTTCCGCACAAAGACTCTCTAATGCCAGGTAGCTGGCGCTGGCATTCCTATTGCATTCCACCATGGGGAAGTTGCCGGGATCAGGATGAAAAATGCCTGAAACAAAGGTCTACTCTCATTCACAGGGTTTAGGGTTCTGTGGGAAAGTCCTGGCTGGACAGAGGTTGGATGGCAGAGGAATGCGAAGCGGGGCATAGCTCACACAGTCTCTATGACACAGAACCAAAGACACATTGACAAGGTGGGGGTCTTCAGAGAGGAGTCAGCCCCCATGAAAGAGGATCACAGAGGAACAGAAGTATATCCTTCACTTCTCAGGTTTAGGACAGTGAAGTCATCAGTCCTGCAAACACCATTGGTAGAGCTTTGAATTTGACGTCTTGGTGGTAGCTCTGGTCCGTATCCCGTCATATCCATCATTTCTGGTATTATTTGCCTTTATTTAATATAGACATCAGGGAGAGTTGACATATAACAATGCAGTCATTCCCAAAGTTTGTCATTTTTGGAAATACACCTCTGCTTTCTGTCAGAGCTAAGGAAATTTAAGCCATTCTCATTGCCAATTAAATATACGGCTAAGGAAAGCAGCCAGTTAGCTTAGCACAAAAGACAGAAACAGTAATTCACAATAACAATTGATAGCAAAAATGTAATTGTGAACAAATTCAAAAATGAGTTATTAGATCAATATTTTTTTTAATTTGTAGAGGTAGTAAGTCCATTCCTTTGCCGGCTCATGCTGAGGTGAGGTGCCTGACCTTGCTTCATCCCCCCTCCCCTGAGTCATATATAAACCTAGGCTTGTAAAGATCTAGATAGGAATTTACTGTCAAGGCTTTTCACTCTCCCACTACAAATACCAATATATTTTTGAAAAAGTATCTTCAGCTGTGAGGAGGAGATGAGGTTAAGTGACGGTTTGAGGTTTTCCCGACCAGATCTATCTAATTTTAGTTGGACTGAATGATGAAAATGTACAGGTAATAATTTTTAGCCCTTGCTAGCCACGTGGCTCATAGATTGTAATATCAGTAGGTCCAACAACTGCGTTGTTCCAGATGTAAACATCCCAAACACTGAATGTATTCATGGGGCCAAGAGGACGCCTCCTAATTAGTTTGGTAATCCCCTGACTTCTGCTCTAGAACCACAATAAGGTTTGTGTTTTGGGTTTAGTCTCGACAACCACAAAGTTTGACTCCCTCCCTCAGAGTGGACCTTATTAACTGCAATTCAGTTTAACATCATCACCGTATACCTCCGCATCAATGCTAGCAAGCTAAACAAAGATGGTGAACGTGCTACACCTCACACCTGTTTAATATCAGCTAGTCAAACATAAATAAATTAGTTTCCTCCAAGGTAATTAACACTACCAATTTGTTGCGATGCTAGATAGCAAATATTAGCGTGCTACCATGCTAAACTAAAAGGGTTAACTTGCCTAGCTTAATCTTGTTAGCCAAATTGGATCACCCATGCAGAGTCAAGCTACAGCGCAACTCTGCAAACACACAGAAACAATGTCAACGACAATTCCAATCATTTGCATTTAACCCGCTATTTAACCACAGTTGCTTCCGGACCCAAAACTTATCTATGTCTTTTTCCTCAACGGTTTTTCTATGGATACAGATCGAATCATTTTTCCGTATGTACATCACAGCCGAGCACACCGAAACAGTTAAAGCTGCCATTTGTTTAGACTGAGCTGAGGCCGGCTATCTGCTCAGGCTTTATATCATCTCCAGAGTCTATACATAGAGTGCGGTTGGTGGGCGTTGGAGATGGAGTATGTGGGGAAATGAGAGGAGATCTGTTGCAGCCCACAGGCCCCCTCGGATTCTCTGATGTGGCTTCAAGACTTCCTCGGCGATGCAAGGCCTTCTGGGACATTTGCAGTGAAGCGGTCTCCAGGTTTTTAAGCAATCAAGCGTTTGGAGTGTGACCGAGTGCACGGGCCTCTGCATCCTCGAGCGTACGTCGGAGAATTGTCTTTGCCGCACTTTTTTACGACGTGTTGTTGTAAAACTTTCACCTTTGAAGTGTGAGGACACAGTTGCTTCCTGCTAGCTGAAAACGAAAGGACGATGCAGGTGATTGCGCTGACGGGTGGGGCACGTTTAAGGTTGCGCCATGGAAACTTGCTTCCGCTTCACATCTGTGAAATGTGCAGCCTTTAATACACAATGGCATTCCCACTGTTTTCTCATGGGCCATTATTGGTCTTATTCAAACAAGGTGCTCTGGCTCATGAGATAAACAGTGAGCTATTATCTTTGCTATCTCCGGTCCGCTGCACGGTTATGCATTAGAGGCCACTTTAATGGATAATAACAGGTTAAGATGAGGAGAAAAATGTTAATGTTCACAGATATTCGATCCCGTTTTGATTTGTTTTAATACTTTGCTGCTTTTCATTAAGCGAATAAGGCTGCCGAGAGGCCCAGCCCCTCTCATCTGCAGCCTGTTATGGCGTAGCGGGGGGATGACATCATATTGGTCTCAGAGCGGCGGCTGGTAATTGGCCTGCTCTCCTCCTCCAGCGGCACGGGCCAAACAGAACACACAAGTGGAGCCAGGCAATGCAAGTCAGATGCACTGGGTTTTTCCAGAGGGGCTGGTGGGGCCTCAGTGCAGACTGAGAGCTAAGAGGCCTCGGAGAGGGGTACTCCAATCCAACTGTAAATGTCAGAAATGAATGAAGGGCCTCAACTCAAAATGAAATCTGATATAATGCGCCCCAGGCCAGACTGTTTGATCTGCTGAACAATCCACTTCTGTAGTCGTCTGGATAACTGCGCCTTTTCTGCTTGATATGACTTTGCGAAAGCATTGTGGACGTTTTGTGAGAGCCAACGTCAACGAGTTCTCAGCCCACACAAAGTTACATTACAGGGAGACTGAAGTGTTGCACCTCCGGGGCTGCAGAGGAGCCACAGCCAGTGATTATTTGTAATATTAAAATCAGAGCGAGATTTCTCCGCTCGGAACAAGTTCACATGCCTCGCGATGTGGATGCATTGCTGGCGACGGATGATGTAAAGCCCTACAAGGCTTCATTCTGAAACTCCCAGCACATGTGAGAAATGGCCAGAGGACGAAACATCTGGAAATGAGATTAAACCTGCAGGTTCAGATGTGTGTCTTGCAGATGAAAATCCCACGAGCAGGACAGTAACATGCAAAAGTAACCAATCCCATAATTTTTTTAAGCAGCTGTTTGATGTGGCAGCATGAGTGAGCCTAATTGGCTGCAGTGGACCTGTGAATGAGACCTGGTTTTAGCCTGTGGCCAGTCTCACACACAACATATGAGATACCTCTGTTCTAATATAGCACTGTGTTTATCTTTTCTAGAGGCTGTTCATTCATGCCACCATGTGTCATGCTCTGTGGTTGTTGCACAGAAGAATTCGGCGGCGATCTGATCTTCTGATTCAAACCGGCAGATGATTACATAAACCTCTCTGTTATCATGTAGGAGAACAGTTGTGAGAACATGTTTGGTTTTTCCAAGCCTGTGTGGGAAAACTGCGTTCCTGCTGTGTCAAAAGAGGGTGCAGTGCTCAGCGTGTTGGCACGTGCCCGTCTGCCTTTCTCTCGGCCATCGCTGTTTCCCCACATCAGTGACATATAGAGGTTGCCAACGGAAGGTCACACTGAGCCTGAAGGTGGTGAAAACATCACATTCTGTGTTCGTACCGAGGGAAGCTGGGCGTCTGTGGTCAAAATGTGTCAAAGAGCAGCGCGGCACCGCTTCCACAGAAATTCTTCTTCAAATACTTTCGCTCTCTTAGTTGTATGTTTAGTCGACTTCCGATAGCGTGATAGAAGCTTGTGGCCTGAAAGATAAGATGCAAATCCACAAAAGTAACGAGTCACCATGTTCTCTTTGATAAAAGCCACTTTATTACCTAATTATATGTTGCTATCAGAAAATCCCACATGTTGTTGAAAGTAATAAGTTCTCTTCCACTGGTTTTAATGCCAATTTTCAATTTATACACTGACATTTGATTGATACTCTGTCATCTTGTTGTTCGATGTACTTGTGCAATAGTTTGATGGCACTTAATTCTTAAGAATTAGAGCCAAGCAGCTGTTTATATCAATAATCCAAGTAACTAACATTTTGATGGTAGTCAATGGAAATATTTTTGTTTTATAAATACTTGAGTAAATGTGATTTTGAAAATATGGCATGATTATAAGACATGTAAAGAATAAAATCCTGTAATATTAAGTCATTTCATTGCATCAAGGTTGTATCTAATGATTCCTGTCTTCCTAAAATGTCAAAATAACAGATGTAATTTCAGTTTGATCTGCTGCGTGGTCCCACTGGTGCATGTGTACTTTTTGTGTGGGAAGTCTGTGGCAGATTAGGACTTAGGACCATGATACTTTTTCCATGTGTTCCCCTTATCTTGTTTACCTCTTTATTAAACTTAAAATCGAAACCTTTCGAGATAAATTGCGATAAAACCCTTTGAACTGGAATGATTCACTTAAGAATGGGAGGCCTGTAAAGGACACCTCCCTCCTCCAGTTTGATAAGGAGAGATCAATAAATTACTGAAATCATTTTATTGAATAGATTAGACAGAACGAGGGACACAAATGGTTAATTTATACCGCTTCTGGTCTAGAAGCTCTGGTTCTGTGGGTGTCAGACAATCTAGTTTGATAATGAGGACTTTACCTTCTCACACCAATCATAGACAACTGTGTATGAAAGGCTTATTGTCTTTAAATACCACTGGGAGTTGGTCAAAGCTAAATAGCATGTTCACACGTAGCCCATCTTTCATTATTCGTTGCTGCTGAATACACATTCCCCAGCACATCCTCTCTGTCTCTCAGCTGGTGAGCTATAGCTGTCAAGGCAGGGTCTGCGCCGGAGGGAGGAAATGATTGTGGGAATGCGTTATCACTTTCTCCCTCTTGTGCTCAGTCTCTAGGGCCAGTTGAATGTCATACATACGTGTTTCTTATCTGCCAGATGAGATAGAGCGCCGTTTCACAACACGGACGAGAATGACACGTCCTCTGCATTTTGACGTTTCTGTGTGTCATGCTAGAGACGATTACGCTGAACTGGACATGTCCAATGAAATGTCAAATGTAGGCTGCCAAGTGGAAACTCTATATCTTGTTCCCCATCCGTCGAACGCAGCTCTGGAGGAAGCAGACCCAGCTGTTGTCGGCCATTGATACCTTTGTTGTTCCTCTCTGCTGAACCGCAATAGTCTGCAGTCACAACCCTCAGCTGTTAACCTCATATTGCGCTTGTCTCTCCAAAAATGATTGCCTCATTCTTTCTCTCACAGCGCAGTTTGCACTTGGAGCAGACTGGTAACTTCTGATCTGTAACTCATGTGTTCATACCGCTGACTATAGCACAGGTATAAAGCATGTTTAGGCACTTATGCACTCTTAACCAGACAGTGCAGGAGACATATGAGTTGTAAAATGTAGATTTTTGTTTTTTGTTTTTTTATTAAATATCACAGACTTTACAGAATATCAACTTTAAAACATTTCATACGATGTTTGCACTATCTCCAGTCTTCTTTCCTCAAAATTACACGTTTCTTGGATCAGACTCTGGTATAAACTCAGCTTCAGTGTAATATGTAGTTGTGTTTAGTTTGCATGGGCAGCACAAACACAGCAGGGCGTGATTCTACGTTGTGACGTGGGATTAGCATCAAACAGCCCTGTATTTGCATTCGCCAATGGATTGATTTCAGGAAACCATGCAGAATGCAAACATATACAGTCCCCTTTGCATCTGAGAACTCGTATCAGTTTGACAGCCGTGGGTGGAGAGAGGAGCCGCACCTTGAAAGCCCTGGCAGCTTTTCATGTCGAGCAAACAGCCACATGTGTCAAACTTCTCCTCCCACTCAGCACATTTCACACATTCCTAAAGAATGTTTGCTTTTTTACCAGGTCAACAGAATAAATCCAGCGCTGCATTGTGTCTCATCAACTTTGAGCAGCTCTCAGTGGTCATTCACCGAGGCTTGTTTCATCTTGTGCAATTCGTTCTTTGCCCAGTCATCAGTTTTTCTGCAGTCCCATTGAAAGTCTTGCTTCTCCCAGTGAGTATTTATGTCTTCATGGGCTGACCATAAAGACAGCTTCCCTGTGCTTTCATTTCCTCAGTGACGGTGGGAATCCTGACGAAGGGCTTGAGCTCTGGCCGCGGCTCCAACCATAACATATGCCTCACTACTTCCTGTTATCAGTGATTACATAAAGGTCGGAAACAAAGACATCCTACATTGTTAGGGAGGCAGCCAGCCCTCCCTCGATTTCCATGAGAATGGAATCATTTCAAGTTTTATGATGACACTGATGAGGGGGGATCGTGCATGATATCAACTTCTTTAAAAGAGGATGTGGTCATCGGTTAAACTTTGTGAGGCAGTGGTTTGAGCCAGCCTGCTCATAGTGACAATGCCAACATGCTGATGTTTAGCATGTATATTGCACTATGGGGAAACACTTTTTCCCCATAGTGTTAGATCGTCAATCATAAATCAGAGTATAGATGTCTATGCCAAATTTGTACCAATTCATCAGGTAGATTTCAAGAGAGCGTGGTGCTTGGTGATGTTGGTGCCACAAGAGAAAAGGTCAGAGGTTAAGTTAAGTCATCCACTGCAGATATTATTAATATATGTTTTAAGTTTTATTCAAAATTCATCCAGATGAGATTATTCAGATTGGACCAACCGAGAGATCTGACCAGACCATGTAGCGGCTGTGTTGCATGACGATAACTTGCAAAAGCTGGTATCTTAAAGGTCTGATGTATGCCTAGCTTGCATATTTCTCTCTGCACACAGTATGTAGGCCATTGCGAAGCATTGTGTGTCGTTGTTGTGTGAGTGCTGAGGAGCCAGAGTGACATAGCTGGAACTTCAGCAGGGCTCCCCAGGGACAGGGCCTCGGTCCTGGGAAGCAGTGACCTAGGATCAGCCGGACCATCGCAGCTTCAGGCTGCAGCAGCACTGTAAACCTCCGTCTTTCCCAGCGTGGGTTGGCCCACGGCTGACATTTGAACAGCTATCAGAATTAGCCCAGTTCCTCCCAGACTTTCGGTGGGAAGAATTGATGATTTGATCTTCGACGACTCTAGGCAGAGAGGAAGAAGTTTTCTCCTGGGCGATAACTATTATTAACAGGGCTGATATCCTCCTAAAGAAGGCAGTCCTTGTGGGAATGTTTATTAGGTTCAAATTTCATATTGTGCATGAAGAAAACTGAGTGTGTGTGTGTGTGTGTGATGGGGGGGTGTAGCATGCTGTATCATGATCGGTCCGAGCCACCTCTCATAGCTTAGGGGGCTCTTAGTTTGGTAACAAAGCCCTATTGGGTTCTGCAAGCTTGTTATTTGATTAAGGCTAATCTCCAGGTTTTGATTTCAACTGGTTTTGTCTGGGGAGGAAGTGAGTTTTGCTCTGTTTCTGTGTCTAAACCAAAGCTCAGCCTGTTAAACTGGATTCTGAGTTCTCTGAGCTGAAGAGAGCTGCACCCTGAGTGATGTGTGAAGAGGAAGGCATGGGAAAATGCTGACCAAACTCTTTTACAATGACATGTAAAAGCAGAAAAAAAAATTCCATTCATTACAGGCATCTTTTTGACGTTTTGACAGGAAAGGCTTAAACCCTCTCTGTCTGAGAGCTAGACACAAATATTGGAACCATGTTATGTCTTTATATACTGTGTTAAGCTGGGGCTTGCAGCCAGTTAGCAGTGGAACTGAATACAGGGAAGCAGCTAACCT
The DNA here is from genome assembly GCF_949316205.1 of Platichthys flesus. Taxonomy (NCBI): domain Eukaryota; kingdom Metazoa; phylum Chordata; class Actinopteri; order Pleuronectiformes; family Pleuronectidae; genus Platichthys; species Platichthys flesus. Next base: position 13,751,371 of record NC_084967.1, read on the forward strand.
GGTTTTGTCAAAATCCCCTACCACCAACTCTTCTGTGGTGTATTGGGGGGTTGTATACCAGACTATGTCTAAGCACTCACATTAAATATAATACTATGTCTTTACAATGATTTTTGCACAAATTAAACAAACAAGGTATAACATGTGAATTAGTGAGATTAAGTAATACTTGTAGGGATATGTTTGCCTTTGCTTTGTCTCCCTTTTTCCAGTCGTAATGCTAAGCTAGGCTAACTGTCTCCTGGCTGCAGCGGATACAGATCCAAGTTAATGGTTTTGGGCGCCACATGGAAAGTTGTACCCTTTGCTCCGCTGAACATCCACTGGACTTCCTCAGGATTGAAGCCTGGCTGGATCTCGGGGGACGGGAGGAGAATGATGTTGTCATCCACCCCTGACCACACCATCACCATGCCAGCTCATATCATGGTATTTCCTGCAGATAGGCCTGGTATGCACCTGTTTGTGTTTTTCTTTTATTCTTGGGCTCTCTGGAATGTCAGATTACTCCATATGCAAGAGAAACATTGGATGTGGCCAAGTGTGTGTGTGTGTTTGCATCACTAACTGCAGTGGTCAGTTCAATGCAGCCAAGAGACGGACTAAACTATTCCTGTGATCTGGCGTTATAGGTTTCCTGCATTCACACTCTCTTACATTGTCTTCTATGCTCGATTGCAATGCTAGCCGTACTGTTATATTTTCAATCTCAAGTCATTGGCAATAGTTACCTCATAGAAACAATATTTCCCACTCCCACTCTGATCTGTTGGACTAATTCTTATCAGTGTGCATCGATGTGTTTGGTCTGGCTGTGGTTCGAGGCCTGTTTCTCTCTCTGCAGTACACGAGGACCATTGTTGTGGCCGGCTCCAGCTCTCATGCTGATAACAGGTTGATTTCCATCCTTCTGTTTGAATGCATGCAGCGTTTAGAGGGGAAATAGGGGCCTTCTGAGTTCCCCTGCTGAATTTAATCAAGCAATGAGAGCAATGAGATGAATTAGGGCTGGAGCTGACTCAGCCTTACAGAGGCCTCTTTATGCTGCAGCCCTAGTCGAGGGGGCCCAGGGTTAGAATGCATCACACACAGGAAAACACCAGGCAGCTCCCAGACAGTCCAGGCCCCAGAAGTCCGACCCTGAAACCCTCCCTGCTTGCCGTTTATAAGTAGCATATCGCCTCACTAGAGCCACTTTCAAAGAGCTTTCGTTCACATGGCGAGGCCCCCCATTTCCTCCTCTCTCTCAGGAGGGAAATGTAAGTGTGCAGGAGTGGAAATGTTGCAGAGCTGAAGGGAAGTGAATGGATGAAGAAAGCAATGTTATTTGTGGAACACTGGGACCCATTGGTTTAAAATAAACTGGCGCAAAATGACTTACTGGAAACTGCTCAGCCGTCTGCTGCTGATTAATGCCTCATTTTTCAATGGGCACAGAATGGGTTTGAGGTAAAGGACAGAGAGAGGCGACTAACTTTTGTTTGATCCAAGGTCATTGATTGGCCAGCTGCAAGGCCCTCCATCTGCCCCTGGGATCTGTCTTCCTATTGGACATCCTGTCCCCAATGAATTGTCACTCTTCTCAGTTAAGATCACACAGAGGAAGCCGGGCCACTGCCAGGACACACCCACTCATCTTTTGCAGGCCAATCAGGCGTCTCCAGTTGTCAAGCATCCTTCGCACTCAGAAAGCCACAGCTGCCACAGGAGCTCCTCCGCAGGAATTTTTGTTTGTGTCCTTCCCTCCCTAATCTCTGACCACACACACTTGTTCACTTGTGACAGGCAGCCGCTGCCTCTTGGCCGTGGCCCAGTCCCCCCCCCCCCCCCCCCCCAACACCCACCCCCCTCGTCCTCATTGCCGCCCTGAGACATCTGTATTGTGAGGCAAATGAACAGGAAAAGTGGGGGGACTTATAGGCGACTGCTGGAACAGAACAAGGGGGCCCCCACTGCAGAGTTACATAACAGTCTGAAATCTAGCTGCATGAAGAACACCACTCTCTTTTGCAGACGCATGCCGTCTTCTCATACCGTGAACATGGACATTACTTTACATGCATGCCCTCTTTGGGACAGATGCTAATCCCATCTTATCCAGATATCCAGATATAAATGATTCCTTGTAGACATGAAGTTTGTTCTCTGTGAAATTGAGAGGATGTGATCTCACTCACTTAAAATCCAACCTATGTCGTTGGCCGGTTATGACTGAATCCAGGCTTTTCCTTTGTGTCGAGTGTCCATCCCAGCCCCCACACAGAAAGACATGTGTTCTCCAAGACTAGGGTAGGAACTAGAGATATGAGTGTCAATACAAATAACTTAAATTTGGGATATTTGTTCTGGGAAACGTTCTGGCTGTGAATTAGATGATAAGATCAACAGCACTCTTGTGTCTGTCTGTATACAGCCTGCAGCGGGGTAGCTTAGTTTAACATAAAGACTGGAAACAAGAGGAAACAGGTACCCTGCCTCTGTCACAAATTCCCCCTATAAGCTCCTTTAAACCTCACAAATCAACACATTACATCTCATTTGTTTAATCCACACAGAAACCTAGGAGTGAAAATATCAAATTATATAGTATTATTGGGGGGAATGTACATGGGAACTCAGTTGCCAACTAACAGTCTGACATATAGCCTCATTTAAAACAGCTGATCGGCGTTTTTAAAATTTGGCTTTTGTACGGATTAAACAAGAGGGATATACGTGGTATCTCCTCACCTACTGTAATACTTGCTGGACAGAGAATAAGGATTATGTCCTGAAATGTTAAACTGTTCCTTTAAAGCAGCATTGAGCATTTTGCAGAACAAACCCTAAACCCCTTGTTCCTGTCACCTCATAGAACTCCTTTTGTTTAAAATGAACCCTCTTCCTCTCCCCTCCTCTTGTCTGTTATTACTCCTGAGTGCATGGCGGAGAATAGGGCAATGTTCTCAGAGACTCTGGTAGGAGTGAGGGATGCAAGCTGCCGGACGTCAGACTTGTATACAGATTACATGGAAGGGGGGGGGGGGGGGGGGGGGGGGGAATTCAACAAGGACCAAGGCCGAAACTGTGGAAAAGAAACCCTCTTGTGTTCAAGAGCAAGACAACTAAAGACCAGGCCCGGATGTTGCCGTCTGTCCCGTCATTGTCTCCTCAACGTGGGCATTTCAGTTTGAATGATGGCTTTCACTTTAGCCAAAACATTCCTTGGACACTGTGAGGGGAACACCCTCTTTTTTTTTTCCTGTGCTGATTTGACGACGCTCCATTTGTCTTCTAATCTCCCTGCCTAGTTGAGTGCAAATTAACTGGCTGCACCACAGGGCTCCCAATTACATCTTAAGGATTGAAGGGGAACTGGGGAGGTGGAATTTACACATCCAAACAAATATAATCAGGAGATGCCGGGTAAAGGAAACCACAGCAGTAGTTGTAGGGAGCGCTGCTGCAAACAGTTGTTTACTTGCTGAAGGCCACTTCTCCCTTCAGCCCCTCTGCAGTGAGTGGCAGTGTCAGGACAGCTTTGATGTGTGATGCTCGCGATAAAGGCGCACTCCACCCGCTGATAGCATGACCAAAATAGCATGTGAAAGAACAAGAACACACAGCTACCCATGAACATATTTGTCACCTACTTTTTATGTTCGAGAACGGGTGTTTAGCACACTTACAGTGAGGTGAACACGCTTTTCGGGAAGGCACATAGTCTGCAGCCGCGTGACAGACAGACAGAAGCCACTTTATCTACTGTACTGGCTGAGCTCGACCAGCTATCACTCAGGGCTGGGAGGAGTGTTCACCACTGTTCACACCACAGCATTCCAGCCATAGCATCCTTTTCTCTACTGTCAGTAAACCCAAACAGCCAGCTTGTCTCAGAGCACATGGGCAACCTGTAATCAAGCTTAGCCCTGAAACTGCCATGTAAAAGCAAATCCAGTGTTTATATCCAAGAGGCCTCCCTCATGGAGCGACTCACTTGATCTCGCACAGGAAATGCATGAGATGATGTTAAGCTTTAAACCGATCACCAGGATTAAAGATCTTGACTATCACCCTCCACCTCCTCTCTTTCTTTCTCTTTCTCTTTCTTTGTCTGTTTCTCTTGATCTGTGGCAGTCTGCCCATCTCCGGGCCCCTGTGCTCTGGTGGGTTCAGTGGACTGGTATGCAGCAGGAATCTTTGGATCAAGGTGATTTCACGCTCCTCCACGTTTTCCCAGGGCTTTGGCCGCTCTGTATTACCTCTGTGCAGCCCGGAGTGTGTGATAGCGGCTGACATGTGTTATCATAGGACACATGCACAAAGAGCATTAGCAGGGTAAGGGTGCTTTATCTGTCTAACACCTCTGTTTCCCTCAAGTGTCAGTGCTTTGAATGTCTGGTATGATGGGGCTTCTTTGGCCTCTTGTGGAGACCAAAACACTGACCCAGGGATTTGTCACCCTCTCCATGCACAGACAAAGGGATAACCCCTCTGACATGAAATCTCAATTCTAAGATGAATCCTCTCATACATACACCCAGCCCCCCCTTTGAAGTAGAACTAATCTTGCCAACCTTGACATTCCCTCAGACAGTTCCCACTCTCATTTCACAGTCTTCTCTCATAATAGCTCCACAGTACTCCTCGATTTTTCTCACTGAAACTTCATATCTCATTCAGCTCTCTGGTGGCGGCTGTGAAAGGAGGACGTTTGTGAAGCCGTTCCAGCGAGAAGTCAGCCACTGTCATTCAGCTCGACTCTTAATATTCCTGCAGGCGATTGGAGGCGGCAAATTTAGACGCATTTTTATTGTAAATATTTGGCACAGGGAGCCAACAAGGGAATGAAATGACCTTCATAGATCAAACGTGATAGGGAGTTGACAACTTCATAACTTCCTCCTCTTTTTATAACCCCCACCTTTTTACAGATTAGATCCTGTCTAAGGACAACATAATAAACTCTTCGAAAGCACTCTCTGCTGATTTGCATGTCCATATCCTCATACTTGCCTCCATGCCAAAGGACTTCCTTTATGGAAACGTTTTCCCCTACTGGTGGTTCCAGATGCCGTCCACACCCTTAGCCATAAAGATGTGTGCAACAACCAGCCCCCATGTTTTTAAAAGTCCAAAGTCTGTGTACTCACTTTGAGCAAGACTAACCCATATTACCAAAACCTACAACAACTACAAAAGCTGCAGTTGTGTACCAAGAGTCAACAGTCACACTTGTAATTGGGTAAGACTCTGGGCCTGTGGTGCTTTGAGCTAAATGCTAAATATCAGTATGCTAACATGATATGTTAAGCTAGCTATTTTAACGATCAGAGTCCTGTATGTTAGCACCCTCATGTTAGCTAATTTGGGTAAAACATGTGTGAGATATCTCCGCCCGGCCTCCTAGTATAAACAAATCCAGGAGAATCCGATGTGTGAACACAGCAGGGGATCCCCCGCAGGATTCAATACAAGTGAAAGGCGTGGCCACACGCATAGAAGACACCATTGAAGAAAACTTCGTAGTCTGGCTTTTACCCGCAGGTCATGTCTGAAACCTTCTCAAGAAACAACGTATTCCTTTATAATTTATGTTGCATGTTCAATTAAAAGATTTTGATGCTATTAGCTGTAACTGAGTAATAAAACGTTGATGCAGAGGCCACCCTGTAGCTTACAGAAGATCAGTAAAGGCTGATGAACTGTGTGTCTGCTAGCATTTTACCAATTCTGGGCATGCATGGTTTTAATAATCTTTATACACACTTATCCCCCCACCTGCTAGCCTTTTAAGGGAGAATACGAGTTTCTGTCAGTTCTTCGGTCTACATTTTATAGCTCTGTCTTCACATGTGTCAGGCCAGCTGGGTCGGGGCTCGGAGATATGAAGGTCTAATTGCAGACAGTGCAACGGTGCTGATTTGTACCATAAACTGCATACAAAAATGTAAATAGTCTAGGATTTGTGGACTAGTGCAGCTATATGGCCTGCTTCCAGTTTTCTATAAAGCATCATTCTTGCTGATAATTACTCTAATGCTGCTTTCGGGGAAGTTAATATACAACATATTTTCAGCCATTTAGGAGGAAATTTAAAGTGCCTACTGAGTAATGGAATGCAATGGACTTTGACCAGAACAGCCTAAAAAAACAAAAGAAATTCTTTCGTTTTAGTTTTCATGCATTTTCGTAAATACAATGTTTAATTTTTTTATTCCATTATATCCTTTTCTTTTATATGTCCTTTTAACATGTTCTCATGTTTGAGCTGCATTTCTTGTATGAAAGATGTTTATTGTTATCATTGTCATTTAGTCTCTGTATTGATTTTTATGTCTCTGTCCAGCGCCTTGAATATTCATCTGTTTATGAAAGGGGCTATAAAAATAAATTTTATTGTCATTTTAATATTGTCTCTGTTGTTTTTAATATCTCTGTACTGCACGTTGAATACAAATAAAGTTTATAATCATTTTAATATTGTCTCTGTTGTTTTTAACGTCTCTGTACTACACCTTGAATACAAATAAAGTTTATTATCATTTTAATTTAGCCTCTATGTTGTTTTAAATGTGTCTGTACAGCACCTTGAATACAAATAAAGTTTATTATCATTTGAATATTGTCTGTTGTTTTTAATGTCTCTGTACTGCACCTTGTATGCAAATAAAGCCTATAATAATTTTAATTTAGCCTCTATGTTGTTTTAAATGTGTCTCTACAGCAACTGATAAACAAATATACATATAACACATTGAATAAACCTCTGTGAATGAACTGTGTTTTATAAACATTGCCTCTCCTTTCGCCCACAGAGGCTCTTATTGTGAAGGTCTCGCCGGATGTGTCGCTGCTCCACGGGGCCGGTCGAACCTCCGAGCAGCCGCAGAGGAAGAAGTGAGCCAGGAGGCAGCAGGACTGGAGCGAACACAGTCATCTCCGCTTCATGCTTCGTCCTGGGCACTTCTCCTCCTCCTCCTCTCCTCTCCTCTCCTCTCCTCCTCCTCCACTCTCAACAACCGTCTGACACCAGTTGATTCCCTATCTCACACTTTTAGCCATTAAAACAAAGGAGAACGAGGAGAGAGAGAGAGAGCCGAAGCGGTGGAGGGGGAAAGAAGGGGCCCGAGTCATGGAGCTGTTTTGCCTCGAGTCGGAAATAACCGTGCGAGCCCAGCCGGACCCAAACATCCTGTACGACGACCGAGTGCTGCAGAGTTTATTAACCATCGAGGACCGGTTCCTCCCGCAGTGCTCGTACTTCCAGCGGGTGCAGAAGGACATTCAACCCTACATGAGACGAATGGTTGCAGGCTGGATGCACGAGGTTTGTTGGGGCATTTCGTGCAATGGATGCTTTTTTTTAAAGCTAACTTTCTCTTTGCTTTTTAGCTTCTTCTTTCTTTTTAATGCCAGCTCTCGAACCCTGGGTGTTTTAGGTCAGGGAGACTCGTCATGTATTTTGACAATTGAATGACAATGACTCACCGAAACGCGTGGGAGAGACGGAAATTCCTGCACGAAGACAAATCGACTTCAGAGAAGTAGCCTAGCTTGATATTTACATCGGTTAACCGCTAATAACCTGGTGCTTTTTGTTAGCTGGCTAGCTCAAACCACGCAGGGAGAGTATCGGCTAATTAACAATATCGAAAACTGACATTTCCACCCCTCGGTGTAATTATTATTAATTGTTTAAAACTTTATGCAGGCTCATGGCAAGGGTAGGGGGGGTGGGGGGACGTGAGTGCAACACCACTTTCATTTTTAAAAAAGCTCAAAAAACACCTCACGCTAGCCCCCGCTTCTTGTTTATAAGTGTCGGGAAGTGTTTAAAAACATCTTGGGGACATTTTGCACGTTTTCTGAAAAGCCCCAAGTTGTTTGGTATAATTTTAAAATATTTTCTAAAAAACGCGACAAGCCCCAACAAGGAAGAGGAGGCGAGTTCTTTTTCTTTCTTCTTCTTTGCTGAACGACTTCCTATTAAACTAATTTGCTTTTCGTCCTGATTTTGCAGCTCATGACTTAAGATGTGTTTTAAAGTCACAATTTAATTAACCTTTTTTAAACACAATCATGTAAAAGACAACACAATCCTGTTAGCAAAACCAATCCTCATATCCCATCTGACTTGTAATTGAGAATTTTCCTCTTTTATATACGACAATATAACACTTTCCACCTTATACATCTGTGTCCTTCTAGGTGTGTGAGGAGGAGAAGAGCAACGAGGACGTTTTCCCTTTAGCCATTAATTACTTAGACAGATTTTTAGCAGTGATGCAGACTAGGAAGAACTACTTGCAGCTCCTGGGAGCCGTGTGCATGTTCCTGGCCTCCAAGTTAAAAGACAGCCGGCCGCTATCAGCAGAGAAACTCTGCATGTACACAGACAACTCCATCTCACCACGGGAGCTACTGGTAAGAACTGCCCCCATTCATCCATCCATGTATCCCTTCATCCCTTCATCCATCCATTTGCTTGTTCGTTCATTCTCGGGAGGCATACCAAAAAAATGCAGTATCACATTTTAGGATGATTTTATAATGCTAATAGCTTAATTTGTCTCACAGGAAGTATCCCATTTTCCCCATAATTGGAGTTGTGCACAATACAGCCACATCCTTTCTTTGGCTCCATGTGGACCGGAGAGGGATGTGTTGCCATCTAGTGCCAGTTATGCAGCATAGAATTTGGATTTATCTTTAAGTATAATGGATGGGCTCTGTATGCCCAATATATGTAAATGGATGTATGCCAATAAGCACTTTCATTGTACTTCCATGCATCCATATGAGGGTTAATAAGAGCGTATCCCTTTATGGAATTCACAACAATACTTTACAGCCGAAAACGATAAGGATATTAAGTGAGCAAAACTTTCTCCACATAGGCAAATTGGATTAGCTATTTTATGCTCAAACTTTCAATGATTCTGAGAACTACTTTCTCATTACTAAGAAAAGTAGAAGTGAATCAAATTATTAAGATTATTGTGCAGACTAAAGGCTTTTCTTTGACTTATCTTTGAAGTTTTGACGACGATTTTTTTTTTTGCATTTGTCATCACATTTCTGTTGGTGCGCTCCTAAAGAATTGAGGGTCTTGACCATTTGACCGTTTCTTATTTTAGCCAATGGCTCCATATGTTCTTTATACATCTTCCTGTGTTGCCTGGAGCAGTTAAGGGAAATGACATGCACTCCATCTGATGCTCCATATTGTCGTAAGACACCAGATTCCTGGATATCCTCACAGGATGTTCGGAGGACGCACCGTGAGCCAGTGAAAGATGTTGCAGCTCTTCCTTGTAATGAACACTCTACTGGTGCAGCAGAGAAGTTTAAGGGCGTGCATGCATGTATGTGTGTGTGTGGCAGCTGTCCAGGAAGTGAGCGCCCGGACAACAAACCTCCGCCCCGCTCATGTCACAGTCAATAATCTCCTCAGGGGTTAGATTAAATGGGTTAAATGCAAAGCATGTGTCAGGCTATGGGCTAGATTCCAAACGTATATGTAAATGATAGCTGACATCTCAGATGACAGATCAGCATCGGAGGGGGGGGCCCCTGCTGCTGTCGGGGTTTTGTCGTTTACTACGTTTACATTGTGGGTGACACAGGAAGTGTGAAGTTGAAATCATCAGCATTTATTCATCATGTAGTCGACAGTCATAGTGCAGTTGACATCTGGTGTATTAATCTGACTGAGGTGGACATAATAATATACACCTGTCATTACAATACAGTTCACTAGCAACAGAAACTGCTGCTCTTAATGGAAATGTGTGAGTATGTGACATGATTAAAAAAGTTCCCTACACAGTGTTACTTAGAAAAGAATAGAAAGCTTTCATTGTCATTGTACAAGAGAAAGCGGCACAAAAATTTGATGTCGTGACTTATAAATACTTGAAACCTTAAAATATAATAATGGTTCTAATAAATGCTTAAAAATAGAAAGATTGGAAAGATTTAGTTTTTATAGTTTCTCTAAATCTCTTTTTACGAGCAAGATTTATGACTATCCTGGGGCATCTGGATATCTTTCTGTTTGGGGCAAATATCATTAGTTTCCGATGATGATAACGACAAATCAATGTGTGTCTGCACTTTTCTGACTTTTGTGCTAGAATTTCTATCCCATACTACTTGATTCTGACGTCCACAATCATTACAAAACGTTGTTAAAATGAACTCATTTCATGTGTTCACTTTCCTGCCGGTGTAGAGACTGAGTGAAGAGTCAGCTATGTGCTGCTGCCTGTGCACTGCAAACTCATGGTAGCTGTTTGAGGCTTGTGACAGGAAGGAAGGCGCTAGCTTTCTCATTGGCAGGGCCTCTAAGCAGGGCAAAGCTTGTCACATGCCGGCGATATGAACACAAAGGATGCGAGGAATGAGAATGGCATGCAGATAATAAGATACAGTGAGGAGAGATAAAGCGAAGAAATGTTGCTCCTCTTACAGAGCCATTTCCTCTGGGAATAGAGATGGACTGTGATCCTTTTCATGGTCGATGGAGGCATGGCATCACGCCATTTAACCCCTCAGACTGTGGGGCTTTTGCCTTGAAGCTTTTGTTGGAACTCGTCTTTAATTTGTCTGGTTTCTTTCAGGACTGGGAACTGGTGGTGCTCGGGAAGTTGAAGTGGAACATGGCCTCAGTCATTCCCAATGATTTTATAGAGCACATCGTACGCAGGCTGCCCCTCCCAAAAGACAAGCTGGCGATGGTGCGCAAACACACGCTGACATTCATCGCTCTCTGTGCCACAGGTAAACGCCGCTTCATATCATTTCATATGCCTTGTGTGCGTGCTTGCTGTGCTGCCTTGTTATTGCCACATCCACCAGAATATTCCCACACACACAAACATTCTCCCATTGTGAGTCATCTGTGACCTCTTTCTTCTCGGCCTGCCTTATCCACTTTCTCCTCTCTGAACAGCCTGTAGTAGGGGTTTTCTCAGCAGCTGCAAAAAGCTGCTTAAAGTGGTCATCGCCATATTTCTCCACTAAGTGCCTGAGTATAATCATATAAGTGCCTGTGTTTAGATTAGCTACGTACGTGGTGATGGTAGTGATTTTATCATACTCTTAACTTTTGCTCCAGCCGACGCATGTACTTTGCTGGATGACTCAGGTGCAGTTTAAGTCCTGTTTGTTGACAAAGAAGCTTCCAGGTTAAGAAAGTCAAAGCTCGAGTCATCTTCCTTCCTCCTCCCATCCTGGCGTCCTGTCCAGAATAAACTCTGGAGGAGCTCAAACTCAGATGTCCCCTAAGGCCTCTTCCTAGGTGAATTTTCATGGCATTCCTTTGTCTATACTAGGAATCCCTCCTAATATTTTCATATCCTGGATGGAAACACGACTGCGGGATCACCTAATACACACACAATGAAGCGCTCCTCTGTGACAAGGCTGACTTTCATCTGCCACTTCCTGTCAGCTAATTCAATGAAGGAAATAAAACAAAGAAGGTCACATAAGTGCAATAAAATTCCCCACAAATGCCATTGCAGTGAAATCCTGCCATAATTACTTGTTTACTAGAGCTAATTATTGGAACCATAGGCTCCTTCAATGAGTTTCTTTCCCCGTTTCAGCAAAGCTTTAGTGTCACACTTATTTTTCTTTTTTATATTTGGGTGTGTTTCAGTGGTCGCCTCTGCTATTCATAAGCAGCTAGTTATATCCTAGCACAAAGCAGCCACAGTGGAAAAAAAGGAGGCCTGCTGTGGTTCTGCAGTAATGTAAATGTTTGGAGTTTTATATGGAGTTGAGATGTTATTCTTATGATGGAGGAGCTCCTCCTATGGACAGCTGGTCCCTGGAGGAGAAAGATGGGCGTAGTGAAGCAGGCCGCTCTACAGGGTTTAATCAAAGCGAACAGGCCACCAGGAATGGGTGGCACTGGGCTGCGACCATCTGATAGGCTGTGTCTGCCGTTTCCCTGCCTTCTCGAGATCAGCGTTGATCAGGACTGATGAAAAAGACCCAGGGGCGGTTTCCACTTAACATCTCACCATTAAAAGTAGATTCTAACTGGCCATGTTAGGAGAAACTCCCAAGAAATAAGGCACATGTCAGCTCTAAGCAATTTTACAGTACAAGTATCTCTTAAGTCTGAGAGGAGGTACTTCAGTTAGCCTTAACAACTTTTGTCTTCATTCATGGTAGTGGACTTGTTCTCAGAAGAACTTTCATCAACGTTATCAAACGAAAATGGGCCACCAGCGTTTCCAAACTTGTAGATTTTTTGGTGCTCAAAAGTCAAAACTTTGTAAATGTAGGAGTAGTGTGTACGCTGGACATAAACGTAGTGTCATCGATGCGTTTCATTACTTAGTAGTGTGGATGTAGCCATATAACTTCTCACATTGGTCACTACTGAAGGGGACGTTGCTTCTCTTCTCAGTTGAGGAGTAAATACAAGATTAGTTAAAAGTTTTAAAGCCTTTTTGTGGTGGGCAAGTTCCAGCAATGTAGCACTGTGCACTGACTTTCTCACAATGGACAGTTTATAAAAAAAGTACCAAATTGATGCAGCAGAAACAGAGATATGTTTTAAATTCCATTTGATTTCTTTTCAAATTCTTTGTCATGGATCTGGGTTTTTCGTAAACTCGAATCGAAGAGACGTAATTGTGTTTAGTTACGATACTTTCAACCTAAAGGTTTCCCATAAAGTTAAAGCTACCGTCGAGGTGAGGGCAGAGATCATGAACTTTTCAAAGTCGCCCCCCCCAGCTTTGTTCATGACTTGCACTCTGCCTCCTCCATCCAGGCCTGTTGTCGTTCAGGTCTTTCTTGACTTCGATATGTGCTGGAGGGAGTCGTTCCTGGAACTCATTTCTCAGCGAGTAGGAGGCTTCCTTCTCTGCTTTTCTAATCAAGGCTGTAGTTTCTATGGAGAAAACCACACAGGTTCCAGTGGCAGCCCGGTCTGTTGAAACCCAGACTGTGGGAAAGTCAGGTTGAGCTGCTAAGGTTAGGATGATTCAGATGTTTGCACCTCGCGTGCATCTCTCACACTTCCTGTGGGCTGTGTCAAGTTTTGCAGCGCTTCGTATCAAAGTTACAAATGCTATTTCCGTGCGTCACTGTGGCCTAAAGCTGCTGCTTTACTAATTGCACATGAATGCTCTTTCTTCACCAGATGACCGCCTCGCCATGAATCCCCCTTCCATGATCGCCACAGGCAGCATGGGAGCTGCTGTATGTGGTCTCCAGTTCGACCACTCTGACCAGAGGCTGAATCGAGACAACCTGACAGACCTGCTGGCCAAGATCACCAACACAGAGGTGGTGAGTACTACAGTGACGGAGATTTATACATCAATGCAGCAATGCCTTGTTAATAATAATCATTGCAATATCTCATGACTGCAGTATCAAAGGCCCTTTAGTAAACAACAGTGATGACTTCAGTAGTGGCAGATTGAAGCTATTTACTTTTCATGGAGAGAGAGAGAGAGGCAGAGCAAGTTTCTGGCTCTTGGCTGGGGAGCCAGACTGCTGCTATAAAGAGCAGCGGCAGAGGGAATGTCTTCTTAAAACTCAGAGCCCACATTCTTGTGGTAGGACACATGCAATTTCTTCACATGGCTTCCACTTTAGCTGTGGGCCCCTCCTGGTGGAGGAATACATTCGTAATGAAGCAAAGGAGCGGCTCTCTTCCAGTAAGTGAGGATGAAGACACACAAAGTTGTCCGAGCTGTCCTCAAACCCTTGGACAGACATTTTCATCACCAACTGAATTTCACTTTTACTTAACATTGTACTGCGGCTGTGTTAATAACTCAATGGGAGTGAATTACACTTAATTAAATCATTAATCAATTCATAGACTATACATTAGAATGGAGTTTGAACTGATATAGGGGCTCTATTATAAATATAATGGTTGTAATTAGGACTTCATAGACTTTAATACATTGTGCATGTCATAAATTACACATGCCATGATAATTCAATTATGCACAATAGACCAGTGTGTTATAAAATACGCATTACAAAATTCGAAGGAAGTTTGTTTCAGTTTCCAGGTGTTTGTACATTAGAAATAAATAGAAATACAATCACATTAGATATAAATACACATTACATGAACCATATTTATCCCAGTGGGGGTGATTTCTGTGTCACAGTGGATCACTTCATAGGCCCCTGAAATCCTAATAGGCCGCAGTCACCGTGCCAGACGAAGAAGACGGCTGCCTCTTGGCTTGTGGTTGCGTTGCTGTGGTGATGAGAGCCCCGCAACCCAGCCGTCACAACAGGCACCCCCGACTGCAGCCCATCGGGTTCCAATTATCCGTACATTTCAAAGGAATGCTGGCCTCTTTGCGAGTCTCGGTGCATTCTTTTAAGAATCCTGCAGCCGGCTCAGCGAGGCAGACCTCCCACATCTCCAACACAAGACCTGCAGAGGGGAGATGGGGAGGCGATCCCCCCACTCCCCCTTTCACAAGACAAGTTGTCCAAAAACATCCGGCCCCACTGTCCTATATTCTGTTTTACACCAAAACTCACAGGGTCAGGGTGCAGTAGGTCAAAGCCATTTCCTCTAGGCCCCCACATGGGACTGACCGCGCTGTAAACCCCAAGGGGAGGAGGGGATGTAGAGAGGGAATCCAGAGCCTCAGCTCCGCTTATCTCCTCCCTCATGGACCACAGAGCTCCTTTTAGGACCCTCCATTCCTTATCGTGCCCCTTCACTCAGACATCAGATGTGCACCCCTGTGCCCACCCTGTAGCTCGCTGCTCTGTGCTGGTGGCATCGCCGTGTACTGGTACCCATTGTTCTGGTCATGATGCAGACAGGACCACCTACTGCAAAAACCATAATTCCCTGCTGGTATGCCATGCATGTGACCAAAGCACTTAAATGACTTGTTCGTTAGATTTTTGCACGCGAGTGTCAGCGTGCAGGTGTAAACATTAAAGAGTCGGTCTCTCCATATATGTACGGACATTTTAATTTATTGTGACATAATTTTAGATTAGTGTATAATGTAGAAACCAGTTACTAGCTTTGAATCTACAGGTACCTGTAGGAAAAGCCACATGGAGTTGGGATAAAAGCCTTTTAGAGGCAGATTAAAGTGATTACATTTTTCTGCAGTATTTGGGTGTATAATTAGAGAAACAACATATTTTACACTAAGTTTGGGGTAAACCGTTTAGTTTTTTGTGTAATCTTGCTTCAAACAAACATAACCTCCTCGGTGGAGGTAGTTAACAAAATGAAAAGTCAGACTTAAAGCTGCGTTTTGTTTGTTTGGGAGACAAATGATTGCATGCATGTGTGGTGGGGACAGTTCAAAAGATGCAAAACAAAATGTTATGCTTCCAGGGCTGTTCGGTTACTGGAATGTCTTATAAGCAGTTACACACAAGGCAAGGTGCTGGTGACGTGTGAGTGTGTAACAACGTCTGACCCCTTTTTGTTCCAGGACTGTTTGAGGGCGTGCCAGGAGCAAATCGAGCGTGTGCTGGCCACCAGCCTGCAGCAGGGCCAGCAGCACCGGCAGGAGAACGGGCTCCCGGCTGGCAGCAAAGCCAGGGAGCAGCAGGACCAGTCCAGCACCCCCACAGATGTCCGCGACGTCAACTTGTGAACCGCTGTTGTTCGACCACCTCACACACACCACTCGTGCCCGTCACACCAATGAACTAGCCGGAGTGAGCGAGACAGGTGGGGGTGGGGGTGTGTGAGCTGCCAGTATCTAGTCACTGCATGAGTGATGGTGTGACAATCTATGAACTTTTAGAAATTAAGGAATTTCGCCCCTTTTTTTGCCCCATTCATACCCGGCTGGGTGTTCCCTCACCTCGCTGTATGGAACACGTCTAATCCAACAAGCTATTTAACAACAACAAAAAAAGGTTCATTCTTGAAAACTTGATAGTGCCTTAGATTTCCCCCGAACGGAAATCTGAATATATTTTCATACTTGAAAAAAAAAATATATAGCATAATTATATGAAATATACATATTTCTTTTGATACAACCTAGCAAAAAAAAAATATATATATAATAAATAATGTATATATTTAGCAAGCATTTAGTTATGTTACTCTTTTATCATCTTTAGCAAACAGTTATCAATTCACAGTTTTACTGGTGTTTTCCTCGCATGATTGCAATGCTGATAAAATACAGTACATGGCATTTAAAGGAAGTTGATGCGGAGGAGCTTCACCGCGGGTGGCCGCTCGGCTCCGTCTCTCATACTGGGTGCACCTGTAGCACTGCTCCTTATTTATGCTGAAAAGTGCTGGCCAGGAGGGGGCTGGGCCCGCTCACAGAGGAAGGACGTTAGGGAGGGAGGGGGAGGGATGGGAATGGCGGCAGAGGCTAATGTCCGAAAGGTTAAGAGTGAGAAGAGAAGACGAGATCAGTTAAAGTCTTGATTTCACTGCCAAAGTCACCGAGGAGCACAGAATATTAACAGGACCCTGTGAACCTGTACATGTTGAATTCAGCGAATCTACATTTAATCGTTCAGACGTTGGTGTTCGAGAGCAGATAGACATTTTTAGTCTGTATTTAAAATGTGGTTTTAGCATTAGCCAGGTTGTTGTCATGTTACTAATCCAAAAAAAAAGTGATTTGGAAAGTTTTGAGAGGAAACGAGTGAAGATTGAGAGGTTTGTTGAGGAACGATGACGAGCATGTGGAAAGTCAAGAGGTGGGGGGGGAGAATTCCAGAAGTCATGACAGAGTTGGGAAATTAACCTAAGCGATATGATGTTTCTGATACTTGAGTGACACGCAGGTGATGTTGGCCGGATCAGTTTGGACGTGCCGCAGTTTCTCCTGTTATCCATTGTACCATTTAACTTTATGGAGAGTGGGCGACTTATAACAATATTGATGCACTTTTAAAAACACACTCCTTAAGATGGGTAAGGGGATGGTGGTTGAGGAGAGTTCCGTGGGTTAGTAGGGTAATTTTTTGTTTTCTTTTTCAATTCTTTAGTTTTTTCTTTTAAGTTATTTGATTTTCTTTTTTTTCTGGGCTGGATTCCCATGGGGTAACGCACGTTGTCTTGAAAGCTATTCCTCGGCAAGTGAGTAGACGTAGGATAATCAGTTATTGTATAATAGTATAGAAACTACGTAAAGCCAAGTCACATGTAGACTTAGATTTTTTTTTTTTTTTATCCAGTGCGTTTATTTACTTGAAATTTTGTTCATTCATAGCCAAAACCTTCCAATAGTCTTTTAAGGAGTTCAACACATTCTGTGTCCAAACTATTCTTATTGTTTTGTTCTTTGTATGTAAAACTGCTCTCCGAACTGAAATATCAAAACTGCCATTTTTGTGACTTCTCTCCATTACAGACGTGGGTGAAAGGGGTTTACATAGTCGGAAATTTTTGTATATAACCAGTTTCCCCTGAAGAGCAGAAATCCTCATTATATATTAGAACAGACATAGTTTCTTTATTGTTTTCATGCCTGTTCTGTTGTGCTAAAGCCAAAATGTTTTTTTTTCCTTTAAAAAAACAATCAAACATGCTTTAAACAGAACAAAATGTTCGTGCTTTTACATGTTTCGTGTATAATTTGTAAAACATAATTCCAAAGTGACAAAAAACTAAGACTATACACATGATTCTCTTGCTGCTATGAAGCTTTTTTCTTTTCTAGTCTTACACAAAGATGCCTTATTGTGATTCACTTGTGTGCTGCTATATTATGAATTTTTTTGTATAAGTCTCCTTTTTGCTTTTCTGTTTTTGTTTGTGTACCCGAGGGAACGTCACACAGTTTAGTGCGGGACTGGAAGTACTTGTACTTGTGTTTTGCCGATCTATTTTTGATTAGCATGTTTTATTATTTTTATTGTTTAATTTGTATCTTTTAAAAACAAATATTTTTATCATATTCTTGCTGCTTCTTTGTAATGTTTGTGTACCTCAGGTTAATTTGGACAGATAGAGCGAGAGGCCATCTCATCATTACCTCATCACACTTCGTATCACACATCATTTTCACTCTGAATTTGTTGGACGGGTTTCACTTTTTTTTTTTTCTTCTCCGTGTGGATGAGAGGTAGTAAGGTGCTTCTTCTAATTCTTCTTCTTCTAATTCTTCTTTTAAATCCAAAAATATCAAACTGCCAGATTCCACTGAGCAATTAAATGTGCCTATACTTTACCCAAGGTTATTTCATCCAGCTGGTGCTAAGTCAAACAACTGCCTAAACTCTGTTATACGTATCAGAAAGAAGAATTGGATTTTCATTGGCGTGTACATTTGGACTAAAGTGGAATATTGTTTCGTTTTTGAGGTACCCGTTTTGTCAAAGTTCAAGCCACGAGAATGTTTTGTCGTCGTTCAGTGTGGTTGTGTTTTTTTTTCTCTCCAAACTCCTCTCCCACTGTTCCCATCTGCAACCACACAGTGTACCTCAACAATTTCTCCTCAATAAATTGGCTAAAATCATGTGAGTGGTGTTTTTGTCCTGCAGAATTTAATCTGCTTCTCTGTTGAGTGAATTATCTGTTTGGATTGTGACTTTAATTTATTGATATAATTGTATAGAAATCGGTAAACAGCCGTGCATCTGAAAGGCCAAGATAATATTTTAAAAAAGGAATTTGATATCCCTGTTACAGAAATATCCATCCCGAGATACACGAGAAATTTTGATCCGAGTTGTGTTTGTTTGGAGTTTGAGTTGTGTTTTGTCATCCTAGCAGTAATCCAATGTGTACAGGTACATTTACAATAATAATATAGTTTGTTGCAAATTGACGATAAAATAACGTTGCAAGAAAATACTTGAGAATATAATAGTATAGAATATCTATATACTATCTATGGAAATATGGAAATACACTTGTGGTAAACAATATTTTCAATAGAAGGAAAATACAGGGGAACTTGATACTAGATTATATTAAACTATAAAACTATATAATGTCGTTATTCATATAATTAATACTACTTCTACAGCCAATATAGGAATACTAGGAATAATAACGATTTTATTATTAATATTGCCTCACTCTGTCTGTAGCGATAGGGGGCGGTAATGAGCCAATTCCTCGTTTGCCAACCCGAGATAGCAGGAGTGAAGAAGAAGAAGCAGGCGTGGAAGCAGGAAGTGACAGGAGGAGAAGATGTTGACGTTCAGTTTAACCCTCGTGAGACAGTAAGTGACCATTCACAGATTCAATTCCACTCTCATATCCTCAGAGAACGTGAGCACGATGGAACTGGTCCGTGTCCGTGTGTCTCACACCAATAAGCCAGCTACTGGCGCAGCATGGCGGCTGGACGTGTGTGTAGTTCACTGGGGCTCAGTCCCCATCACTCAGCTTCTTGTGTTTTAAAACTCCACCACACGAGCGTTGTGTTGTCACTGTTGTGTGTGTTTGAGCTGATTGAGTCGCGTTGTGTTCCCGCAGTGGGGAAACGACGTACAACAGAGACAAGCTGCTGCAAGGTACGTGAACCCAATAGGTTGGAATTCAACATGGATCCACCTGCTCAGCCCAACTTCAACTACCAGTCTCAACTTGTTAGAATATCCTCTCATGTTACACTGGACTGGACTGGTCCGCTACTCAGGGAGGAAAGTACCTAAGTACAGTTACACAAGTACGGGTCGACTACAACAACAATAAAGACACAGAACTTTTTTAATAAACTCTCTAACCCTCTCTTAACAAAGTGCTCAACAAGATGAAAGCTGACTAAAAGGAAATAATAGAAATAAAACACAAAGAAAGAGCAAAAAGACAACAAAATAGGCGTAAATCAACAACCAACAACTTTAAAAGAGACACAAAACTTGTTTGTCTCGTGGCTGCAAAGAAATGTTCCCTGTCCCCTCAGGTCAGGGTGTTGACACGTCCCTGTCAGAGACGGGTTCACTGCAGGGAGACGCGGCTGGAAGGTACCTCAGAGACATCGCCTTCAACAACGTGTTCGCCAGCAACTTACAACGGGCTGTGCAGGTGAGACAGACACACACAGCTGGGCTACATCAGGAAAACACACATGTATTAAATATGATTTATTTTACAGCCTGTTATTCCAAAGCCTGATTCTTATTCCTCTTTTGCCATAGAGCTGCATTCTTGAGAAAAAAACTCATCAGGGTTAACATTGGGTGACATTCTCCTTCTATACCATGATCACTCGTACTGTTGTTGAGGTTTTAGTTATTTTAATGTTTTTATTTTAAGGATAATCGAATTCTTTATTGATCTCAGTGGGGGACATTCACTTATTTCAGCTTCCAAGGATCAGAATCAATTCAGGGAACAGAAGAATAAATTAAATTGAAACTGAACTATATAAGAACAATTTGACACGGACGCCACAAACTACAGTATTTCAATGAATCCTCGAGTGATGTGCTCAAACATTGATTTTAAGATTCTTCTTAAGGTGTTCTGATCTTATTTGTTTTCCTGTTGACAAACAAACAGACTAAAAATAGTTTGCTGTAATGAGTCACAGCTAAATTCCTTTTCTAATCGTGTTTGATTCAATAAGACGTCCGACTCATCAGATTTACTTCAGCGTGTCATGCATTGTTGGTGGAACTTCTCGTGGGGGTTGATATCAAATTTTGCAGAGAATAAAAGTCTTTGTGCAACAGTCTTACGTCAGTGACCTTTTCAGTAAAGTAATTCCAGACCTGGCTCATATCCTGCGGACAGACTGCACGCACATTTTCCTATTTTAATGAAGAATGAAAAATCTTAAACAGCTCCTGTGTGATAAATTGGCTCCATACATAAACAATGATATTAACAGAACAGGTCAGAAGCACTGTCATCAGTTTATTGAAAGATTCCACCGACAGAGATTGAGGTAACTGAACCCACAACATCTTAATTTGAAGGTTTTCAACCCTCTGTGTTAACTCTTAAATCGGGGCTGATGCTGAGGTTTTCCCATCAGGGACAAATCCAGTAAAATTTCCCCAGTAGATTTTGCCTGATGCAGGAGAAAGGCAGGATGACTTCCGATATGAAATAGTTGTGTGAACATTCACGCGTCTGTGGGTTTTGATTCACCGGTGCTCACCATGCATTACCGGTATTTCCCAAGTGTTTTGGCAGATGAAGACGTCTTGACTCATTAATCTTCAGATCTCATTTCCTCCATCAGACGGCTGAACTCATCGTGAGGAGCAACACTCACTGTTCTGGCATGGAGATGGTCCTGGAGCCGTTACTCAGAGAGAGGGTGAGACTCGTGGGCTCCTTACAACGTGTACATGTCACAGATTAACACCTTTATCCCCATAGCAGGTTATTGTATTGAGCTCTGATCCGTAGTTTTGTCTTGCAGGGTTTTGGTGTCGCTGAAGGACGACCCAAAGAGCATCTGAAGAACATGGCCAACGCCGCCGGCCAGTCGTGTCGAGATTACACGCCCCCGGGAGGAGAGACTTTAGGACAGGTGAGTCAGTCAAAGTGTGGAAGTTGAAAACGCACCAAGAACCTCAAGTTCAGCAGAGGGTTGTTTGCACAACAGCGCCCTTCAGTGTTCATTCTGGGACATTGCATTTAAAGGTTTGTTGACGGATATCAGCTGCAAGACTCAGTGGAGTCGACCTTTATATTTCTGTTGAATAACAATCATTTATCTTCAATATGTCAAAACGTATCAAACGTGACAAACAGGTTTGTGTTTTTAGACGAAAGATAATTAAATTTAACCCTAACCCTAAAATCACCAGCAGCTAATCTTACCAAAAGCTATGAGCAGTTTTGCTTGAGAAGTGAGAATTAGGGAAACATTTTAATATACTGTGTTTAGAACGATAAAAAAAATATGAGGCAAAACTCCAGCTAACAGAAAAACAACATGACTTCCTGCCATTTGCTGATGGCAGACGCAGATCAGTTAAGGAATCCTTCTGATCTCTGGGTAATGTCCTCCTGCTTCCAGGTGAGACTGCGATTCAAAAAATTCCTAAAAGGCCTTTTCAAGCAAATGTTGGAGGAACACGGCGCGTCTGAGTCGGACGCCTCTGATGGAGCGTTAGCCGCTGGAGACGCCCCAAAGGACGTGGCAGCTGCCGCCTCGGACGTCCCCTCGGTCGGTGCGGCTGACGACGGCCTGCAGGGTCTCGCGGTCCACGCTCTGGTGGTGAGCCACGGTGCCTACATCCGTGTGGCCATCGGGCACCTTGTGGAGGACTTGAAGTGCTCCCTACCTGTAGGGGTGAAGATGTCCCACTTGATCGCACCCTGTCCGAACACCGGCATCAGCCGCTTTATCTTCACTCTGAGCCCGTCGGAGTCCGGCCCGGTGCTCTCTGCCGCTCGCTGTGTGTTCACCAACAGAACGGACCACCTGGCAGAGCTCACAGCCGCTGAGTAGTGAGTAGTGGTTCTGTGTGTGTGTGTGTAGCATCTGTGCACGTTATGTTCAACATGTAAAGAAACAAACGCTAAAGGGAAATAAGAGACCTCAAGAGTTACCACGGGTGACCCGAACAAGAACAAACAGGGTAAATGGTGTTTTACTCAGTCATCTATATGTTTTACTGTGGATCAGTAACATAAATACCTGTATTAGCAAAGATGTGATCCTTCCAACTGTAGGCCAGTAAAGACTCGAGTGTCAGTCTCCATATTTAATGTTCTATTACCTCTTTTATTGCCAAAGTCTATTTAATGTTTTAGTGAACACTGATGAGTCTCCTGTGCAGCTGCTCATTTTTACTTTTACGTGCAATATAAGATGACAACACAAAATCTTTGTTTGAGTTTTTTATGCACATATCTGAAAACGCTGTGAAACAACATTATTATTTATGTCTATGTGGGCGGATACTTCATACTCATAGGTGTCTCTGAACACCTATATATATTATACTTCATATTTGTGTATATAAAAGGGGAAATATTTCACTTATTAACTCCACAGCATTTATTTGACTGATTTAATCGAATAGATTCTACAACCAAATATTAAACAGATAATAATTTGGCGAAGATTCCCAAGACGTTCATTTACACGAGGGTAGTTATACATTTATTTTGTCTCAGCTGTTTTATGCTGTTATCTGTGACTAGACTATTACTTGGCCTGGAGCTGTATAAGTTCTGGAATCGTCACCACAGCAGCGGAAATGTTGAGCTATTCCCTGGAAGGTTAATGGACTACAACGACCAATTAAGCCGTCGGTCAAAGCTGAAATCGCGCCGCAGCTCATGTGCCCGTTTGCTAATGAATCTAAGTGAGGTGTGAAAAGTGCAGGATCCTCGGCTCCTGAGCGGAACTCCACAGAAACTGGGTCGATTGTTAAACCTGCTCCCATATTCATGACTTCCGTTTGCATAGTACATGTTGTCCCCGGGAAATGACGAAGCACACAAAGCACCAAATGTTTAAAGATCCACACGAAAGAAAGACACAAATCTGACACACAACTTTTCCTCTATGAGTTTATTTTGTCCCAAATTCAAGCAACGCTCCATCCACAACTCCTGCTCATACATTCAAAGACAAACCATGTTTTCTTACAGTATATGTACATTGTAAAGGAAAAAGCATTCCATATAAATACCATAAATAACACTAAGGAATGGTTTTAAATAAATAAATACTCGTTGGGACTGGGGCTCATGTTGCTGGTGGTGCCCGGCACCCGTAAAATCATAGAGTTCAGATTTGAATTCAAGATCACTGCTCCACAAAGGTTGTTTACCCTGTTGTCATATTACTTCAAGTCAAGAATTATAGGTTGTATTATTGGTGGCAAAATTAAAAAAACACAATTGCAGAAACAGATAATGTAAGTGATTGCAGTGATATCGTTTTTTGGTTTTGTTTTTAGGTTCAACATCTTACAATAAACTTCAAATCATCTTTATCCAACTCAACAAATGTAGGACTTTGAAAAACAAGCAATACCTCATTGTAACTCTACTAATGCACATTCTGAAGTACACGGATGCTGTTATGTAAAAATCCCCCCAACCTCGTTTCACATCAGTAGACCGGGCCTTCCGTCCCCCACAGGGAGGCTGAAGTCAGGCTTCTGTCTGGTGGGGGGGTTAATGTCACTTTGAAATGTGGGTTTCTCAGACCAGCTGCAAAAACCATGATGAGAAGAGACCACACAAAAAAACTAAACAAATTGTTATTATATATTTAGGTTATTTTTTTGTCCTGCTTTTCAAAAGATTCCTGAAACTATATCTACATGCAAGAGAGTGATAATTTATTATAATGGGTGGGAATTGATTTTACTCATTTGTCTTGGCACAGCTACGATATCTCCTTGAACTAAATCTGATTTCATATCCTCTATTATCTCCAATACCTACCTCGGAATGTACAGAATATTGGTCAGTGATCAGTGAAATCCACGTCATAGACATTTCTCTTAAAGGACTTTGAGGAATAAATGTAACCTGTGATCTCAGAGCAGATGTTGAAGAAGTGATATTGAAAATGGATTTGAGAGACAATGTGAGTCTAGTGTAATAATTTCTACTCTCAGTGAAACACATTGCTTCTCTGGATGATTTAAAGTAGAACGGTTTTTATGATAAAGACTGTGAAAAAGAAAGAAATGCTCTTCTTTCCTCTGTTTTCCTTAAAGTTAAGTCTGTGTTTGTATATTGTTTGTATCATATGTTTATGAACTACAAAGCTACATGTAAATTATGGTAAATTGGTTGCCCACACTGCCACTAAGCTGTGTCACAAGTGAAGTCACCCCATGGTGCCGGTGCTCCGGGGGCTCGCGGGGTTGGACGAGTGCACGTTCCAAGGGTCGTGGGTGGATGGATCCAGCGGCGTCTCCCGGGACACGTTGCGCCCGTCGTCCCCGGCTTCCGCGGCGTCCCCGGCCTCCACCTCCACCTCTACTTCCACCTCCACCTCGGCGTCGTCCTCCGGCACGGCCCGGGAGTCGGAGCCCACCTCGCTCTGACCCATGTAGACGTTGTGCGGGTCGGAGGGATCCACCAGTTGGTTCCTCTTCTCCCGGTGCAGCAGTAGGCGCTCCAGCGACACCGTGTTCTTCTTGGGCAGGAAGAGGGAGGTCGGGGGCAGGTTCTGACCCGCAGCGTACACCTGCCGCGAGCCCTCCAGGTTGAAGAGGATGCCTGTCCGGATCGAGTAGTACACGTCCCGGTTGTTCTCCAGAAGCTTGTGGTTGAAGAGGCAGTCGTCTTTCAGGCAGGTGGGCTGAGGAGGAGAGAGGAAGAACAATAAACGGAGGTATTCCATTCTTCTTGGTAAAATAATCAAGAATGAAGAATCAAGAAAAATGGAGGTTAGTGAAACCATGACATATCTTGTGCGTAAAAGTACCAAAAATGGTTTGAAACCATGCGTAAAAGCGCACACTTGTGCCAAATATAGACACAAAAAAGTTAAGGAGATCATCAAATCAAAATTAACGAGTTGTCGATCTGAGTTATGTCATAATAATATAAATAATTCATTTAGAGACATCCCATTGCTGCATCATGTTCGTGCAAAAAATAAATCCCATATGTAAAGTAATGTTTCAAGGATGCGTAAAACCTCAGACGTGTGCCAGAAAACCGACAAATACAAGTTCAGCGAGGAAATCGAGTGAATTGATTGAACAGCAACTTACAGAGCTGAAGGGGTTTCCATCCAAATCCATGCACAGGTACCGGCTGCTTTTGATGCCGAAGATGGCGATGCGCTCCCTCGTTTCAGCTTTCAGTAAAAGCACACCTGCACAGGAGAGAGAGATAAAGGATGTTAACAACAGACCTTCACTGCAAAAAGTAAACTGAAAACAAGATGTACGCATGAAGCGCTTACTGTACGAGCTCCTGAGGGTCGTTTTGCGCACTGTGCCATCCAATCTGATCTCCAAGTAGAAGTTGTTGAGATCCGTGGATGTCTGCAGGTGGATGTATCTCCTTGGGTTCCCCCAGTTGGATCCGACCAGCGGGGACGGATTCGGGACTGCGTCTCCGAGAGGAAATCCCTGGAAGACGGCGAGTAGGAGCGCCAGCAGAGTGTCCCTCATCCCCAGTCTCTTGTTGACGTCCATCCTGGAGCAAAACCGGCGCTTTCCACTGCGAGCTGCTGCTGCTGGGAGTTTTTCGGATGCTGTGTTGTCCCAGACTTTGGAGACAGTTCCTATTTAAAGCCCCCCGAGTGCCACTCCTGCTCACATCCTTTGCGTAAAAAACAAAAAAAGAAGCTCGCCCCCAAAGCAGATGTGCGGGTTTGCTGCAGCGGAAGGGCACTTCCACCTCTGTCTGTTTATCCCGGTGCTCTGGTCACACAACAGGAGGCTTATTTTAGGAGGCACGTCTGGACTGGTCCACCTTAAACCTTAGACCAAATACTCCAAAGTCCGGTTATTTTTGAATTAGGCAATACAAAATAAACAGGAATATTAACCTATAAAAACGACCTGTTAATCAAATCAGGGTCATTTTATGTGTTTATGAGCTCAACTGATTTTTGCAGTTTGTGCAAATTCAGATTTTACTGAGGAAGTTAATCGTCACATCAAACTTTTTCACTACGAGCTGAACTTGGAGTCACAGTGTGGAGTTTGTCTGCTTTTACGCACCTGCCCAACTCCACATCCCCGCTCTTCACCAGCAGAGGGAGCCACTCTCTCACTTAATGTAGTTTTTACTGACTTCCTGGAAAGTTACAGTGCGTCAGGCTGAGAGTTGGATGCTGGAGTTAAAAATCACATTTAACTGTGAACCCTTATAAATTACATTTCAAAAGCTTCTCTTGAAACTGTCCAGTTGTAGGAAAACAAGTTAATTTAGAGCAATTACATATTTTCACATTTGCTGTAGTGTTGGGAAGTAACTGAGTACATTTATACATCAGTAATGCACTAAAGTACACGTACTTCCTGCTATACTCAAGTATTTCTACTCTGTAAATCGTTATACTTTTACTCTGATTAGAGGGAAATATTGTTTTAGCAATCTAATAATGTCGGCTACAGTAATATGACTCGCATATTTCTGCACAAGCACTTTAACCTTTGCCTTTTCTTACATGTAATCGATAGACAGGAGTATTTTCATCCCGTAATAACACTTAACCAGCAACCATTTAAAAAATCAAACCTTTATTGGTATCTCAGGAATACAGTAGACTGCTGTGCACAGCACATACGTACAAAAATAAAAGGAAAAAACTTTAATATCCTTACTTAGCATTGTCTGTTTTCAGAAACAAGTGACAGGAGGTTGTTTCTTCATCATTTACAGTCATTAGCAAACCAAAACTAAGGCAGGAGGTGAGGTATATGAGAGCAGAGATGAGAGGAATAGAGTGGAGGCTCACTACTTTCAGAGCAGGAATTAAAAATAAAAAATAAACACATGAAGCACACAGCCCTAATCAAGCTCGCGACCCAGACATGCTTATAGGACATTAAACATTATTTAAAAGAAATGATTCCTCGTCTTGAATGAAGTTAAATTTGATTAAAGCGATGGAAAGAAAAGATCAATCTGGATAAGATTCCTTTTGGTCAAAGCTGAAAGGTGAAGCGTTTTCTTTATTTAGACACGACCCATCACTCGTTTAGGATCCAGCTCTGATATGAGTGAGAAAACTCACTTAGTCTCCACGTGAGATTATATAATGGAGATGTGGTTAATAAGGTGCTACGAGAGACGTCAGACACGTTGACAGTGAGGTGGATAGCGAGTGCCACCATTGACTTCCCCACCTCTTAGGTACATCAGTGCCTCTGCATGCAGCCTCATCTACAACAGCAACAAGTCTTTTCAGTTCTACTTCCTCAGCATCGTGGTCTCAGCACTCGCGAATGGAAAGAGGAGATTTATCACTGGGACGAATACTGTTATGTGTGTCTGTGCGTCGCAGACAACAGTAGAGCAGCGGGTGATACTGGTTGAGGAGGTGATGGGAGATGTCGGGGTCGGTACTCAGCAGCAGCAGCAGAGGGCTCGTCCTGAGGATGGCCAGGGAGCGGCCCTGCAGGACTGGAGTTGCAGCAGCAGAGGTGAGGCTCTGCACGACTCTGCCTGCTCCTCGCACACTGCATTAACTCTGCAGATGTCCCCTCCCCAGAAATATCCCAATGCAAGTACTTGGAAAGGGGAGGGTGGGGGGCGTGGGGGGGGGGGGGGCATGTCGTGGAGCTGCATTTTAAAGAGGTGGCGCTCTTAAAGTAAGAGAGAGGAGCAGGACTGGTTCAGGGATATTCAAGCAGGGAACCGCAAGAGCCGGGTTTTTCAACCTGTCCAATAGAAACCCAGCTCTTCAATCATTTCTAATCTGTTAAAGCATAAAATAAAGTTAGTTTATGCACTCAGTGTCTCTGTTTCACGGAAACAGTCCGACCCATATAGCTGAGCACCCCGGCTGGCCAAGGCTGGTCCGTGACTCTGACCTTGAACTAAAAAAGGCTGAAAGGAGAGGAGGAAGCTCCTGGGTTACAGCAGGAATCCAAAGGTCCCTGCCTGCAGCGGGCGAGCGCCGTGGCGAGGGGGGAAGAGCTGAGGTGGGTGGTGGATGGTGATCGGGGGGGCAATGGCGCTCCAAAGGTGGTGGTTGGTGGGGGCTGGCTGTCATTCCTGCAGGGGGGTCTGACGAACAACAAACACAGCAGCCGCCTCCCCTCTCATACGTCTTTCCTGGATTTAAACGGCGCTGCTTCCTCTTTCGACACATGAACGGATGGAGGCAGATGGTGGAGCAGCCCTCCAGTGTTAAAAGTAAACAGCTGCAGAAACTTCAAGGGAACATGCACGCGTTAAGATTCTCAGAAGTGACGCAAAGCCAGAAAACAAGTTTGAAACGGGTCCACGTGCCGACAGCGAGTCTGCAAAGAGAGGTACAGCGTCAGCTTTGGAAACGAGCTGATCACATGTGCACCTCCACGATTTGTACGTGAAGAAGATGCTGGGATGTAGCAACTTTCCGATGCCAGTGTTTCCACCCGCTAAAATGTGACACATCCTCCAGGGAGCAGCCACTCCACCGACTGCACTGTCCTTGAGTCCTTTCGGGGCCACGTGCTTGGCTCATCTGTAATTGCATTAATAACTATCTGCCTCCAGCTCCCGACACCTCGCCGCCACTGCAGTGCTGCTGCAGAGCACAGCCACGAGGAGGGGACACGGCCCCGGGGCGCGCACACACACTCCCCCCGAACACACAACCGCAACGTGAGGGAAAGAAACAGATTCTCACAAAAAAAAAGAAACATGGAGGCACCATCATCGACGGCTCATGTGCAACCTGGACTCTTTCTCTTTGCCTCGTTCGGGCGACTGCAACAAAGCAGCGTTAAAAAGCTCCTGATTTCTTCTTCATTACATTTGCAGCTATTTACATTTTGTCATTGGTTTCACGGACGGACAGAGGACATTGTTTTCAAACAGCAGCTGAAGCAACCCACTCTGCTGAAGGAGCTCCGTCCAGGACAATGTGCGGACACGTCTCTCTACAGTGTGCTCCATCCGCTCGCCTGATTCCTGTGCAGATGCAAGGCCCGGTCCAAACCAAAAGAGTAAAAAACGTTCTCCATGCTCAGATAGATATGTATTCCAACCCTGTGTATTTGCTGGCAATGCCATCCAGTCAAACTCGTGGCCTCGCGCCAGCCGCCATGGCCGACCACTCTCTGGTCTCCGCCACAGATTGTATATTACTTAATCGATCTAATTACAGAAAAGAAAATAAACCAGATAGTCAACCCCCCCCCCAACCCTCCCCTCCTGAGGCCCTCTCCGGAGCGTCAGCCCTATTTCTGACTCCAGCGGGTGTCTCTTACATGCAAGCTGAAGGGGGCCACAAGTGGGAACACCAAGGCACCTTTAAAATCGTGCAGCAAAGGTAGTGCATTTAAGTTTTCCCCCGCTGCCTTCAAGCACTCGCAGGTTCGATCGAAACGATGAAACGTAGCAGATATTCGGGCGGAAGTCCATGCATCCCTTTAAATGTATAGTGACGTGGTTCTTTGAGGTAATAAAACGTGTTCATTTCACTCCTTAAAGGCTCAGGATGTCGCTCATCCTCCATCTCAAAAAAGGAAGTGACACATAGTTCAGTTACAGCAAGCACCAAGGTAAAGTGAGACAGGCCCGAGGCGCCGACCCGCCCCCGGCCGTAAAAACAATAAGCAGCACAGTATGGCATACATATACAAAGATAGCTATCCAAATATACATATATATAAACAGAATAAATATTTGTGTTTTCTTACGCAGTCCATTGGTGTGTATATCGTGACTATTCATTTCTGTTTTACCTGGAAGAACATCCACATGTGCAAATTACAGAGTTATTGCCAGTTTCTCTCATAGCCGCGGGAGGAAGTGTGTGACGGTCGAGGCGGTGGTGGCCCTGTTGCCCCTCTTTACGCGGCCATGCTTGCTGAGGGCCACGTAGAAGCCCTTGTAAACGAAAGACTCGTAGGCGTTGTAGTTGTTGGGCAGCAGGGTCTCCTTGAACTTGCACTCGTCCGCGAAGACTCTCTGAAAAGACAAAAAAAGAGTCCCATCCCCCCCCGAACAATCAGACAAATGGACAAATGAGAGAAGTCAATAAATCTCCTGACAGACGCCGGACGGACATCACGTCATCGTGCACGTCGTCTGCGCACGTGACCTTTACTGAGGCAAACAGACGGTTATAGAAGGCTTTGAGGGAAACTGGAGGAGGAGGCATGTTGTTGCAAAACCCTTGAAAAGCAGATACTCGTCTCCCCGCTGTTAACGCTCGACTCGTAAAATCACCCTTAATAACCTCAAATATGAATTTAAAGGACAAACGCACATAGATAAGCAGGTAGTCAATGCTAAGTGAGATTAGATTTACATTATGGTTGAGTCGAAATTCCTTAAAGTTCTTAATGTTAAAGGGACAATAGCATGTTTCGAAAGGTTTATGAAAAGTAGATATGTGTTAACATCAAAATATACCTTTGATTTCAAAAGTAAAAATACAGAATCATATACATCACTTTGCATCTGGTATAAAGGAGGCTAATTGTAGTTATATACTGCTGAGGAGCTTATTCTATAATACAGAATTTATGAGTTGGTTATAGTAAGTAATAACAAATTGATCTGGTAAATTAAGCAAACATCGGATATGAACGAAGTAAAAAGTGAATTTGCCTCTAAAATATGGTACAGTACAAGTAGAAAGTAGCATAAACTGGAGTTACTCAAGTACAAGTACCTCAAAATGAGCAAATACCTGTGTAAAAGTAGTTGCTCTTTCTGTTACATACCTATAAAAGGAATATATTTATCAATTGAACAGAAAGAAGCATAGAAACATGATTTGAGTTTGATTCTGATCAAGATTTCAGTTTGGTACTCGGAGCGAGGTAATAATAAAAGTGAGAAGGTCAAATTTAATTTATATTCATATTTTAGAAGAATTTCCTCTTTGCTTTAGTTTCTTCAACAACAAGTTCAATATTTGTCTGTTTTAATGACACTGAAAGGATCATTACAAATTCAGCAGGGCAGCTTTTAACCCTTCACGTCAAGGTCAGGTATTTTATAACATTCAGACATTTTTTTTTTAAATCAGGTTTTACTTTTAAATCTTCCTGAAAACCGACTGATAGTGTATTTAGACGACGTGTGCTGTCGTTTGTTAGAATGAGAATTCAGACTCTCATGTTGACTGATGACTACATGTTGCGGGTGTTGTGTTGACTGCAGGGCAAAGTTCATCATCTGCTTCGATGAACATTATGAGGAATAAATCACATATTAAGATTTACAGACTCCGGTGGCTGGGAAGTAATAAAGAATTGTTTTTTATTCAACTACAGTACATGAGTAAAACATTTAGCCACTTTTACTTTGAGTATTTCCATTTTATGCTACTTTATAGTTGTGATTTACTCCATCTACGAGAGAAATACACCACTATAGACGGCAATATTTACTTGTTACTACAATATAGTTACTAGCTATAGCAATAGTCACTTGTTACTGTGGTATATTGTTAGCTATAGGGATGGTAGCCAATTACTACAGTATAGTTATTAGTTGCACAAATAGTTGCTACAGTGTAGTTACTAGCTATTCCAATAGTTTCTAGAGTATAGTTACTAGCTATTGTGTAGTTCTTGTTACTACACTACAGTTGATAGCTATAGCGATAGTTACGAGTTACTACAGTAACTACAGTAACTATTTAGCTCTGTCTCCACCAGCAGCAGTAACCACAGTCATATATTATATTTCAATAGGCTTTGTGCTATATGGGCCATTTACCTAAGTTACTTAGATTACTTTTGTCGGTAGCACTTCTACTTAAATGTGAATGCGTGGCCTGTACTTGTAACGGGGTAATGGATTACTTGTTCAGTGTGGCACTGACATAGAGAAGAAGATGTTGGCGCTGATTCATCCTCTAATTGGGACTCCGTGTGAAACCCCCCATCATCAGGAAATATTAATAACACAACAGTGCTCATAAACCCGAGGATGCAGCGGCCACATGAACTCGTCTTACACTCAGCAGTGTGTGGGCGCGCGTGTGTGCATGAGAGTGAGTGTGTGTGTGTAGAGTTGCGCACATACGTACCGTTCCGTATAACCTTCCTCTGCTGTTCATTGCGACAAACAGCTGACTCCTCACTCCGAACATGCTGATGACTCCTCGGTCCACGGTGGAGATTTCTATCAGACCTGAAGGAAACAGGAGGTTATGAGGGAAACACACACGCACACACACAGACACACACACTGACGCACACGCACAGCAGAGATACAGAGTCGCACACTGCGCCGGTGGTACTGGCCTCTGCAGCAGTGATGGGTGTAACCTTGCAGGTGCACTGCGCCGGGATGATGTGCACCATCAGCCCTGATCCATGCGTTTTAGACATCACGGAGCTCCCTCTCTATGTGCATGACTGTGTGTGCGTGTGTGTGTGTGTGCAAGTGTTTGTGTGCGTGTATGTGCGTGCGTCCTGCTGCAGGGTAAAAATAAGCGTGCGTCTGAACTGCTTCCAGGGCATTCATGTCATGTTTTTGGTTTGGGAGGATGTTTCTCTCTGCACGCATGTGACTTTTTGCTTTCGGAAACTTCCACACCTCTTATATTACATATCATGCAGGGGGAGAAACTTTTACGCTCCCTGCTGCGCATTGGTTTCCTCCAGCCGTGCTTTCCGGGATGCAACTCACTGTATTGGTTCTCACTGTGCGCACCGCTTATCCTGCCGTCCGGGAGCACCTGCAGGTGAAACCCAATGCCCACGTTGCAGTAGAGCCGCCGCACTCTCTTGATGCCCTGCAAATAGTCACTCTCCCAGTTGAGCTCCGATTTCCCCCCGGCTATACCCAGGTAGGAGCGGGAGAAGAGCGTCTCCCACTTCTTCTCCAGCAAAGTGGCGTTAGTCCTGCTGGGAATCGGGTACGACGAGGCGATCCCGCAGAGAGAAGTCCACAGTACAAGAAGCGCCGGCAGCGTCCAGTGCGCCCTGGCCCCGCTGGACATGCTGGAGTGGCACCTTTGCGCAATGGCCATCCGGTTCACCTTCGGGGCACGTGGTCAAAGTTACCTGCCCTAGAAACGCAACTCTTCTTATTTCCTGTCCTTTGGCATGGTGGTGGCGGTGCTGAAGGCGTGTTGTGGGATGGAGGCAGACCGAGGCCCCATAGCCCGGGATGTGAGCAGGAGGAGAGGGACTGAGCGCGTCGGAGCTTGAATTGGTGCCGGTGACGATGATCATCTTTCGCCGCTCCGCGCCTCTCTACAGGCAAACGCTGGCTGTGGAGGAGGGGGGACACCACTCACCGCAAAACCAGCTCACCTTGCCCCCGACTCCCACATCCTACCATGACATCACTGTGACTTCACCGCTGCGCACCCCCATCAGAGGCAGGGGATGGGAGGAGGAGGAGAGAGAGGACCCCGGCAGCAGCAGCAGCAGTTCTGACTGGAATGATGGGGAGTGCTGCACCTTCACATCGGTGTCAGGAGAAGCTGCGCACAATGAGGAGACATGTTTCCTGTGGTTGATTTCAAAATAAAACCCTCATCCTGGGGAGTCCCTGCGTCACCACATCTCCACAAACCTCCGAACTCAATGAGATAAAGTGTCAAATTGAGGAAAATCTGAATGATATATATCAGGTCAAAGCAAAGTCAACATGAAACGGTTCCACTGGTTTGAAAATAACCTTGAGCATATTTTAAGGCCTCGCCATAAATACCATCCATCAGAACTCTGAATATCTCCAGTCCATCCATTTAGGATAATCAATAAACCAGCAATATATTCTAGTTAATATTTCAGATAAATAAACATTGACAAGCAATGACCTTGTCTTAACTAAATAATTAACACATGTCTAGATTGTATTTGCGAGAATATTTAAAATACTTACAGCAAAGAAGAAACTTAACAATATTTAAATTCAAAAACACCAAATCTCAACTAAAATCCATGGATCTGTACAGAGAAGTAATGAAATTGTTCTTATCACCTTCCAATATACTTTAGATGTATGATTTCCCACTGATCACTGGCACATACAAGTGAATCCTAACGTTTAGCTAAAGTTCAGATTAATAAATTAGGATTTACATTTTTCGACAAGCACAAGATTTGTTTTGTACAATTTGAACTAAAATTCAGATGATCAGCTAATTCATCAAAAACATCTATTCATCATCAAGCATGTATTTGCAGGTTCAAGCTGCAAATCTGACTTTTTGACAGTTGAAAATAGGACACCTGAAGACATGATGGACTTTCAGACAGGGTTTATGGTAGGAGATGGGTCTAAATTTAAAATTGGCGTTTACGAATTGAGGAAACAAATTTCCAATGTCAACACTGGTCTCTCCAGAGAGTCATTTTCATCACACTTATTATAATATATTATAGTTCATTAATAAACACGGAATCTAATCTCAGCGGAACTGCGTGTCATATCTAATCTAAGTCTTTTAATTGCTGCTTTTATTTTGAAGGTAAACTAACCCATTTTCTTGGTCTTCCTCCAGCTAATTATGGCTGACCTGACACCAGCCCTCTCTCACATGGGAGACCTGCAGGAGGGGAGGGAGGGAGGGAGGGAGGGAGGGAGGGTGGGAGGGTGTGTGTGTGTGTGTGTGTGTGTGTGTGTGTGTGTGTGTGTGTGTGTGTGTGTGTGTGTGTGTGTGTGTGTGTGTGTGTGTGTGTGTGTGTGTGTGTGTGTGTGTGTGTGTGTGTGTGTGTGTGTGTGTGTGTGTGTGTGTGTGTGTGTGTGTGTGTTTGACTTTCATTGGTGTTGAGCAACCATGGGATGGATGGATGGATACTGTGTCCAGAACCCAAATCGGGACGCTGGTCATATGTCCTGGCAGCCTGCTGCCTTATTTAGAAGGAAGGTGTAAAAACAGTCACAGCCAGTCACAGGAGAGCGAAGGACAATCCTGTGTGACACGTCCTTAGCTGTTTGTTCAGGAAGTTTACACAACCAAATATTTTGCCTGGTCAGATTGCGCGTTATTATTGCAGTAACTCACCCAGCAACTAATATGAAAAATATAACCTGCATGAATTAAATCACATGGCGTTGTTATTAAACTGAGAGCAGAGTGAAGCAGTGAAGGAAAAAGACCTGCAGTTTGTTTTTGTTTTATTTGGCATGTTTGCTTTATTTAGCTTTAAAAGCATATTTCCCCAATAAATATGATAATATATCAAATATAAAAAAATAAAAAATCATTAGTTGATCATGATAAATATCACGAAAATTATCACATTATCAATTATTTAAAATTTAAAGACAGATATTTGGTCCTAAGTGAAGGTTGTGGTTTAATACTCTTTATGAGATGAGAATGACAAACACACGATTTAAAACCTTTGTTATATTTTTAATTGTTCATTCTATTGTTTATCTTGGTTATTATAAACCACTTATTAAATGTTTGTCTGCTACCTAGATGTGTTTATCACAGCAGACATTTTGACTTGTCAGCAGAAAACACGACATGTTTCTGATCATGTTAACATTGAGCTGCAGTTATTTATCTCAAAATATTGACCCCCCCCCCCCCCCACCTTTCCATCCCTGTTTGCACGGTGCAGGGTGCTGGGAGGTGGCAGAGGCTCGGGGGATTTCCCAGTGCGTCACAGAGCACCGGGCTCTGGGGCCTGAGGTGCTGTCGGCTAACAGGGAGCCTTAGGCCCACCTTAGCAACCGGAGAGGTCTTGTTGCTGATAAACAACAGCGGAGAGGCAAGACAACAACAAACAAACAACACATTTCATATATATCTTATAATACAGAGATTAATTTCAATATTTCCAAATGTATCTTTTCCAAAGTTATTTGATGTGCATGTTATATAGCAAACATATACAGTATTCTAATACACTATAAGTATATATATATATATTTCTATATTTAACACATTCAGGCTAAATCTACATGACTATTTAAATTATTCTGGGTTCAAGATATTTTTTAGAAAGTAAATATTCAGTCAAAACACTTCTGTAAAATATTGATCTGTGGTTGAAAGCGAGTATATTTACGCAGTTACTACACTGAAGTACAATTAGAATATAATAATTAAGAATATTGATAATCTAATACTAAAGTAAATAATCCTTCTACTTCATCCATCACTAGGAAAAACTATGATTACAGTCTATGAACAGACATGGTAACATACAAACATCGGTTTTAGTTTCTAGAATAATGATATTTTCATGTCCTTTCTTCTGCTTCACCCTTTTTAGAAAAATCCTATGATTCAAACTCTGTTATTTTTATTTCATTTTACATGCTGCAGTTCTTCATTCCTCTGAATCATCCCTGAAGGAATACAATGAAAGAAAAAATCTAGGTCCTTTGTTCCCACAGGAGTAGACGGACTGGACCTGAGTGATTCGCAAATTAATGAGACAGCCTCTTGAGTTGCTGTGTCAGCACATGACTGTGCAAACCAATGGCAACCAATAGCCTGAATAGACAAAACTACGGGGTTATTGACAGAGGGAAACTTTAATCAATGCAGAGCGGGCACCGTTAATCAGTGGCTTCTATGCTCCTCAGATTAATTCAGATAATACTCTGGTGCTGGCCCGACGCTGAGGCTGCTGTTTGCTCATAAAACCTTTCGACTGCGCAAACATCACATAAAATGCACTTTGACAGAAAAGTACGAGAAGATCCTCAAATATTTATTAGTTGTCGACATAACAAGTGTATTTATGTGATTTGGTTACAATTATACAGAGAAATAAGAAACAAGACCCTCATCCACGTAAAACCCTGCAAATCTCTTTACTTCATCAATGTTATTTGATATTGATTTTTAATGCAATCCATGTCCCATCCAATCATTTTCTTTATTATTGACCTATAACATGAAAAAAGAAATGGATGTATATCCCAAAATAGATCATGGTGTTGTTTCGTCCAACCAAAAGTCCAAAAGCCAAAGATATTGAATTGAATTGAAGCTGAAACAATCATGTTTATATAAAATGCTTGACAAACAAAGTAAAAAATGATTAAAGTAATTGAATTTAAGACTTTAATAAAGTTAACAGTTAAAACTGATGCAGCTGAGGCAAACCCTAATTATTTGGCAAGCTTGAAAACACAACATTTTGCATTTCCCTTAAGGTGTTAAGGGATCTTTCCAAATTTGTAAAAGATTCTCCAAAGCCACAGAAGATATTTCACAACTTCACACCAATTCTTATGATCACGATGAGTCGTATAAACTGAGGAATAAAGTTTGCAGATGATTATCAAAAAAGTTGCTGATAAATTTTACTTTGAGGCTACTCAACAATCGATCGACTAATTGGCTCTAGACTGTAGCGAGAGAAAGTTTGACGTATCGAGGGAACAGTCGGAGGAAGAAGGAACCTGCTCACGTAACAGTGCACATGGATTTCGCCTATAGACTCACCTCCACTGAATACATTAGAGCTAAATTAGACGACGCAGACACCAGAGAGCAAGAGAGAAATATCTGCAGTTCACTATTGTCAGGTCAGCTGTTGCAATTATAGTATCTATTTAGTGCACGCACACCCACACATGCACATCAATCAGGACAATGCACCGGGGGGAATAGCCTCACAAACAGCTTTTATTACGAAAGTGTAAGTAACTGGATACAGGAGGATGCAAAGCTCTTTCAATTACTGTTTTATTAACATGGGGTTTAAAAGACGATATTGGAACAACAGCTGGGGGGACCCGGAGACGGGGGAGGGATTTCTCTGGAATGACATCAGGATCGTTGGCATAGACGGCGAATAACACTCGGGCCAACTGTGAACGCAGAGACAACACGCCCGGGCTGCACAGGCCTTCACGTACACAGACGGGATTAAAGCTTCAGAACCACAGCAGTGGATGGAAAAGTTATTATTTATACACAGAGGAATACAGGTTTTGTAAGATAAAATAAGAGTCTACATGACGAAAGCAGCTCTGTGAGGCTACACCATGGACATAAAGCCCCACTTCTTCCCTTTCTGTAAAAATGCAGCCAAAATTCAGGTGCCGCCATCTTGCGCTTTTAGCTTTTAGCTTTTAGCGATCAAGGGACGCAGCCGCAGTGTCAAGCTCCCGCTGAAAAAAATCGTCTCAGCAGTCTCCGCTATCAATCATCCATGTCCCATCCACTAACATGGAGGAGTGGTTTAGGACCCATACTGCAGCCAGCCACCAGGGGGGCAATCAAGGTGGTTTGGCTTCACTTTAGAGAGCCGTTATTTTGTCCATCTTTTATTTACAGTCTATGGTTTGTGTTTTGGCAAAGCAGAGCTCTTAGCTAAATGCTACCATCAGTTTAGAGATAGTACAGCCGAGACTTTAATTAATCAACCGACCCAAAAATGACTGACAGCTATTTTGAAAATTGATTAATCATTGCTACGAAAAACAAAAGAATTCCAGTTTCTCAAATGTGAGGATTACAAGCTTTTTTAAATATAATATTTTTGATTGAATCGAGAAGAGGAGCTGACTGGTTCCAAATAATTGTATTTCACTCCAACGGAACCAGGGCTTGTAAAATAGTACCAGGGCCGCCCTGAGAGTAGCTGGAGGATTTTTTGCTGAAGAAGCTCATGTATAATTCACAGCCTCAAACTGCACTGGGGTTTGCCCTCCTCTCTGCTGCTCTGAGAATTTGTGACACAGGGAAAAAAGCAGCAAATCCACAGGGAGCCTGACAGTCGCCCACACACAATGATAGTAGAACATATGCACTGTGGCTGAGGTGAGCGACGGGTCCGCTCGACCTCTTTCATTCTCATTCTGTGGAGCTTTGAGGCTGGAGGACAAGGTGCAGGCTGTCGGGAGGAAGTGTTCCCGGTAAAAATATCTGTTCAAGGGTACAGCCTGTGCACCTTGCAGAGAAAGATGTGTCTGCTGCTAAATTGGG
Organism: Platichthys flesus; assembly: GCF_949316205.1. Taxonomy (NCBI): domain Eukaryota; kingdom Metazoa; phylum Chordata; class Actinopteri; order Pleuronectiformes; family Pleuronectidae; genus Platichthys; species Platichthys flesus. Next base: position 13,790,745 of record NC_084967.1, read on the forward strand.
CGAAGAGTGACTGAGGGAAAAAGAAGCGAGGCAGAGGTGACTTTTACGCTGGCTACAAATCCCTGGCAGTGACACAGCAGTTTTCAAGCACAACGTCATAGAGCAGTGACAGTGGGAAAAAAGGTGTTTCTTGCTACAGACAAACCGGACAATGACTTTAAACTGGTTAAAAATGGTAACACATACACTTTGTCGATGGTTACCCACCTCCTGTTTTCTTTATAATAGACCATAGACTGTATGTAAAGATGAACAACATGTGTCCACCTCCTCTCACCACCCAGAAACAAAGCCAAAACTCCTCAGATATGAACGACGCCATTGTGCAGATTCAGGGTCAGCTGTCAACTATGACTCATCACCCCCTAGCATCCAAAAACCAATTAAAACCAAAGATAAGAGTGATGAGCAATAATTCAAATGATAGAAAACATCTAGAGAAAAATTTGTCCAACATATTAACATGTGGAAGGTGGGGTTTATGGCCCTTACTGCAGCCAGCCAACAGGGGGCGATCAAGATGCTTTGGCTTTTCTTTTCAGGAGTCATGTCGTCCATCTTTACACACAAACCTGGTTGAGTCTTGTAGAATCCACATATCAGGTATTCGTGAATCCTTATTTATAGCATAGTGCAACTTTGTTAGGATTTCCTGTTGCGATCAAATCTTCTTTACAGAGCGAAAAAGTCAGAAAACCTGTGAAACCTTTGTTTGTGGATCAAAGCTCCAGAGCAGCTACTGGTTGAGCTTGTGGTGAAACCGTTCTACCAACGTTCGGTCTCTGACTGACCTTCAGCACAATGGGAACCAGTCTAACATCCTGTTCTGGGGCTTTTTCAACAAATAAAATGCAAATGACAAGAACAAAGTCCCGTCTGATGTCACCCACGTGTTGACAGACCAAAACAAATTCATTTGACTAAATTATTGCTTTAAGGAGCTTCAAAGAAGAGCCATACTTTTCATTATTCAAATCACACAATGATAGAAGAACAAAACATTGTGGTAAACTGTTTGGCCTTTGCTTCGGAACAAGTGATAAAAACCCACGAATGACTCTGAGGGATGTGTTTTACTTCCCGTCACAAAACTCCCGTCACGACCATTGACCTCCTGCTAAGCTCAGTAATCACGTTCTCACCCCTGGAGAACTGAAAGATGCTTAAACGTCTCTTCCGACGAGACGCGATCCAACAGGGTTGTGGGCCTCACATGTCAGCCTGTGTTACACCCAAGAGCCCGAGCTCAGCACGACTGTCAATTCACAAAACCCTTAGCATGAACTCCTGAAAACCGGCTGACCCCAGTGCTGCCAATTCCTATGTTTCCTAGAGGAGTTAATTGCATTTATCGGTTTATCTCTCGTCCCGACATTAAGGACTAACCCTAACCCTTTATTTTGCTGGAATAGGACTTTTCCTCCTGTGTGCTCCAGACGCCCCCCCTAACATGAATGTTCCTAAAACGTTCCTGGCACGTCAGACCAGGAGAATCTCCTGCTGGGTTCTTCATAGAAAGGGTTAATATTTGAAAACAGCTCCAAAAGTAGAGTTAAAACTGATGAGATTCTTAGGTTTTTCTAGAAAGTTCCCGATTAGTACATTTTCTGCGATGTGAATTTTCCAGATACGTGAAATTAACTGAGGTTTGGTCAGAGCTCCTTCAGGGCCAGAACTGGCAGACTCGCCTGAGGCCACGAGGACAGCTCTGTTTACGTGGCGGCCATGCTGAAAAGTCAGACGCTTTGGTTTATGGCTGGAGGAAGAGATAGAGATCAGAGGAGGTGTCAGCTGCTGAGTCTGCAGCCGACTCGCCTGGCTCCTCTTCCCTCTCTCCCAGGAACCCAACACCGAGCCAGGCCACCAGGACCAGGCAGGAGAATGCCAGGAATTCTCCCAACACATTTGCTCACTGCTTTGCACGTTCTCACTCCTGTGGGATGTGAAGAGTGCCGCCGGGGCCCCGAGGATGCGACCACCTTGCTCCGCGGCGAGCGAGGAGCGTCGGCTCACTACAATTTGGCTGATGGGTCGGGGGAGAGCGTCAGGAATGGCTCGCTGCTCAGAGAGTGAGTCATCCTGGTCCGAGCTGCTGTCACTCTGCCAGTACAACAAAGATCAGATCATTTATTTTTGTCACGGCCCCTGCTGGATGAAATCTAAACCCACAAGGAGTCGATCAAAGGTTCTGGCTCCCGGCACGTCATGAAGAGCAACTAATAACAAATGATATTCAAGACTGATCCGCAGGAATCACTGTCGACTTGTGATTTACCCGGACACTGTTTCTGTTTTAAACAAACTCTGAGACCCGTTGCAGAGACACAGAGACTCACAAGACTTTGAGTTGACATAACTGTAGTAAGATTAGTTTCATCACAGCAAACAGGTCCGCTGGGTGCTCGGCCTGAAATGAAACAGCCCTCATAGGTCAGAGGGCAAACAGGAAGCAGTCTGCACCAGCATGTGACTTTCAGCACTGGTACAAAGGGTCGAAGTGAGCAGGTTCGATTCCCAGATCCTTCAGTCTGCTTGTCAAACTGTCTCTGGGTGAGATACTGAGCTGTTAGTGTGTGTGTGTGGTGTGTAGACTTGTACGATTGTGTGTGTTAGTGGGGGAATGTGAAATGCTTATAAATATCGTCTGTTTACCAATTTGATGAGACACTCAGTTGAAGTTGCAGCGACCCCTGCTGGATCTGATTGGTTATCCAGTTATTCTTTTATTCAACTTTACAGATTTTATTTGACAAAGTATATACGCATTCAATTTAATTAAACTTATTTTATGACGTGTGTTAGTGGATATATCCTGTGCCACAGACTGCTTATAAGAAGAGACAAAAATTACGCCAAATCATCTCAGTCGCCCCCTGGTGGCTGGCTGCAGTAGAGGTCATTAAACCCTTGCCTCCCCCATGTTAGCAGACGGGACACGTACCAAACTAAAAAGTATGGAGGGGGAAAATTTAAGATGGTTCCTTTCATTTTAAGTAGTTCTCATGACACTTATGTTTATTTTTCCGACGGGTTTGGTTTTAATTGTTTATTTGATGCTCTAGAAACTGGATGAAACGATATTATTGACAAATATTTGGTGAATAGTGAAAAACAAAACTAGAAAAAATTCAATCATTTCATCCAGATACATCGTCTTGCACAAGTGTCCAGAGTATCTCACAGCTGGAGGATGGTGGACAGACTTCAAATTCATGGATTAGCTGATTGGATTAAAATGCTGATTGGTTGAAAGCCTGTCTGATCAGGCCTCCGATGCCCTAATGGATAAAAAGCTGTGTCTAGTGGTTCATCGCAGTTATCAGGAAATCGATTTCTCTGTAACGTGACAGAAAAAGCTCAGTTTGAACATGAAATCTAATTCTCAGTGTAGAGAAGACTCCAGCTGCAGCTAGGTGGAGTCCCCATCATTCCTCCTCTGACATGTTGACATCGCCCTCTGGTGTCAAACACATGTTAGGACATCCAGTGACATCCAAGGATAACTCACTGCATTGCAGCATCGGGCCACAGGCACTGACTGGGATCAATACCACTTTACTAAACTTGTGAGAAGTGCGATGTATAACAATAAGATATATATTTATGCATTGCACGTTTTCAAAAGCACATTAGTTTCATGGGATTCAAAAAGATGTGTGCACGTGCTCGGCTAAACTTATTAAAGACAACGGTGTCATCCTCTGCAATGCAGGTAGTGTGTGTGTCTGAGTGGAATATCAAAATACAACACAATAACCTCAGGAGATTATCTGATGACGGATGGAACCATTAGCCAGAGAGAAACTGGGAATTTCCACAATTGTGTCTGTGCACTGGCACGTTCCTTCTTAGTCCTTTAACTGTGAAAAGTTGAGTGTTTTTACTGAATGAGAAAGATTTCCTGTCCACTGATCCTTGTGAAGGAGAAAGCGTCCCTACACCGAGTATGCAGAAACCTATCGCTCATTATAGAGGCCTGTGTGTGTGAATGTGTGAGTGTGTTTGTGTGTATGTGTGTGTACTTAATGGAAACATGCACCACAGAGAATCTGATCCATCTGATCCATCAACAACAGAGGCAGCGGCGAGCGCAGTGCATCCCAGGCACGACGAGGGACACAAGTGGCCGGGGTCTCATGTGCTCGCGTCCTTTTGCCTGTGACCTCCCCGTCCAAAGGTCGCCCTAATGAGACGGCTACCGTGTGCCCTTCAAGTGCCACGCCGGAGTGCAGGAAACAATGCTGCCTCACACGAGCTATTTCGAATGGTGTCACGGTGTAAAAGTGGCAGAGCTGAATTATTGTCGGCCCTTTGATGCTGTTTATATCCCGGCTGTCTTGTCAACACATATAATCACGCTGCAGTGTCCCCGTCCAGGGCCTGATAACGCTGCCCAAAACAAACACTGAAACACTAACGTCTCGTCACAGTGATTCAGCACAAAAGTGTTTTGTCAGTTGCTTTTTCCCACCGCTGGAGTCGAGACACAACTGTGGAGCCAAGATAAACCTGAGGGGGTGATATGATATGAGAATGTCAGATTTACAATGTTGAGTTTTTAAAAAAGCATCGAAATTGCTGCAGCAGAACCAGAGATATCCTCTTTTCTTTTTTTTTTATCCTTACATTCTTGTCCTTTGTTGAAACCTACAAACAAATGACACACAAAACCACAAAGGAAACTCATAGTCATACTAATGCTGCCTTCATGTTGCAACATAATTATCGTAATGATCAGTTTCCGAAGAAGAGTTGGTGTCAACATCCAAGTCCTAATTACAAGGAGAAAATAGGGGAAATTGAAAGCTCCAATATTTCCGACTTGGCTCTTAATAACATGGAAGTGCCTGAAAACAATTGTTAAGTTCTCAAGTGCACAGTATTTTAATCCTTAAACCCGCAACTCTGTATTCATAAAGCGTCAGAGAAGCGTGAAGTGTGACGAGAGGCCACGTTTGATTCATCTGAAGGGTTCACAAGCCAGTTAGGCTGAGAGAGACCTGGATGTTTAACACAAATCAAAACTACAGTTATATTCTTGAGTGAAACCAAGTTTTTTCTATCCTGCTGTGTCTTCCATAAAAGCCCACACTTCCCTGTAACCTCTCTTAAGATTCTTCCTCTCCTTGCAATTTGCTCTGCGGCTGCCGCGTGTGTGCTCCCAAAAAGAAAACTAAAAAACTGTCTGTGTCAACCATGCACTTAAGAAGACGAGGTCTCAGAAAACAAACTCCGGAAGCCACTGATTGACAGATCTGCCTGCCCACTCTGGTTCCCTGGCTAGAGCGGCGGCTGTTGCGGCCGTGCTGTGGCTGCCACCGGTTGCTGCCGGGAGGCTTCAGACGCGAGGCCATTTCTAGGTTACAACAACAACAGCATACTGTCACAACTCTCACGCCGGATATCCGAAACACTTAAAAAATCATCAGGCCATTTTTAGTTTGAGGCTTGTAAATAACCGCTGCCCCACCACCAATGATGTTTTCTGCCATTGACTGAGGATTTAATGTGTGTGAGGAGCTAAAAATACTTCAGTCTGCAGCTTTAAAAACACAAAAACAGAACAAATAACCTCCATGGGAGAACTTGGACTTCAACAGCTGTCCTGCATCTTATTTGCACAAACCACGACGTGAGTTTTTGCCTTAAAACGTCTCAACAGTGAAGACACACGTCTATTTTTTACCCCGGGACTGCGTGGAGAGTAATTAACAACACTCGCAGCCTCCACCTGCGGAACAACCATACAAGGAGAGCGAGGCCGGGCCGAGCGAGCCCCACACAAACTACCACTCTGAGAGGCTGCACGGAACATAATGATGGTATTCACATCAGTGGTTGAGGGGGAAAGCTGCCTCCTGACCACTTCCAATAACACGCTCAAATTAAGAGCTCTGATGACCTCACAGCCGCTGGATCCAGTCTGGTGACGCTGCCCCGGGGGAAGGTCACAGCTACTGGGTTGGTGGGAGTATCTCAAACTGATAACTGGATCAAACAAGGAGGATTCATTTATCAAAAAATAAATAACCTGGCTCTTGTGGCTCTGCAAGTTTTCACATTTTAATAGATTCTAAATGTTGATAAAACCATATCTGTGCAGTGAATAATTTCATATTTCATACATGTACTGCTTGATGTATACAAAATACTTGTAATGTAAATGTTTACCCCAAGTAATGCAGGCTTCTTCCTATGCATTGCTGTATACTTTACTATATTATACTACTACACCTAAACTTAACATTTAAATTTGTCTATGGTATCACCCAACAGTTGTATTAAATTGTGTCTTAAAACTATTTTATTGATTATTTTAATAACAGGGACTCGTAAGTGAAGTATTCAGTCAGTTATATTACACATGCACATAATAATAAGATCTATAATGTGTCCTGTTCAGTTACATTAAACCATATTATATATTCCCTCTGAGAGTAAAGTCTTAGTTTGTTTGCTGTTGTAAAATGTCATTAATTGATTATTTATGATTTAATTAAAGAAATACTTTGTCTGAAGAGCTTAGAAGAGACGACCTAGTACTTTTTTCTGCTATTGTGGTCTTATGAATCTAATAAATGTTTTACTGAAGCACTTTGAATGCTTCCTCTTATATGTGTACCTACGCTTCTTTGTATGTAATATGTGTTGGTTGTGTGTTTTGTGTGTTTTGTGTATGAAAGAGAGATTTTTAAAGTAATCTGAACCAATTCCAGTAGAGTTATGAGACAATTAAGATCTAATCCATAAAGAAAAACTAATTAAGGTGAGTTTCATGAAGAGATTCAAACCATGACATCACAGACCAACAGTATCTCAATTTTTTTTACTATATGATAATTTCGGTCTTACTTATTTAATGTTTGAGGCCTCTGTGAACTACATGAGAGTCTCACTCACCACTGAGCACAAATGCATATGTGCCAAATGCACAATATGAACATTGAGTTCAGGATTTAGTTTCATTCAACATCGTGCGCTTAAATATTTTTAACCCGGGACAATTTCCAGTGCAGAACTTTTGCCAGAGTCATAATCTCCGAGGGTGTTTCTACTTTTAGTTTGCTGAAGCGTAGATGTACACAGTCACGTGACTTTGTTTGGGAACATATAGCATAGGAGTGGTAGGCAGTGCAATTTTCACCCCAGCAACATAAATCTAAATCACTTCCTGTTGTTAAAAATACACGTCTGTACAGAAGGTGCCAGATAAACAAGACTGTTTACATCATGACTTTGTTAAATGTAAATGTGAAATGTAGGTTTATGATGAACATGGTGGTTTTAAAACGTCACCTGTTGTTGCCACGATATTGTCCAGGACACAATGTAAACATCTATATGTGTGAAAGCGTGATGTTGTGACCGCAGTGTTTGCATGACAGGATCTGATATTTTGGTCACGGCTGTGGGCAGCACTGGAGGAGTTGAGGAATGTGTGACCACAGGGCCACTGGCCCCACGCTGCATGTCTTCCTCCCTTGTCTGGATACAAAGACACGGACCTTCACATCCCTGAACGTCTCCTCCAGGTCCACTGCCTGACAAACCACTGCCGACAACCTCCCACTCACCAACTGGGAAAATGACAACCCTTGGGACGAATGTTGCTCTCTTAGAAGTGCAGTAAAAACGGAGCGATTTCCTTCTCACTGCACCTCAGAGGGAGCTGTGATTGCTTCCGCCCTGAGCGTGGGCGTGTGGGTGGCTGAGGACATGTCAGGTTCATGTCAATCAGCAGGTCAGTGTCTGGCCCTCCTGTCATGTGAGGCCCTCAAGCTTCAGACTCTCACTGCCATCTGCTGGCTGCGTGGCTGAAGTTTTATTATTTCCTTTTGCAAACAAACCTCCAAACATATTTAGTCATGTTTATTATTTTCTTTCTGGACCCACATACACACACCTACGTGTCAGCTCACGCAAACATAAGTTTGACTGTCTGGTGATGTGCAGTGTGAGTCTATTTTAAATGTACTGACATTTACACTGAGCACTGACACACAAGCTATCATCAAAATTCATTTACAAAAAACAACTGTGATGTTAGAGGAAGATTATTATATACCGTAATACATAGTTTGTTACATTAAAAAAAATGTTTGCAAAGCAGAGCCTGACTGATGCTGTAAACAGTTTTGTGAGTAAGATAAAGATTTTGATTTTGAATTTGATTCTTCTATCTATCTATCTATCTATCTATCTATCTATCTATCTATCTATCTATCTATCTATCTATCTATCTATCTATCTATCTATCTATCTATCTATCTATCTATCTATCTATCTATCTATCTATCTATCTATCTATCTATCTATCTATCTATCTATCTATCTATCTATCTATCTATCTATCTATCTATCTATCTATCTATCTATCTATCTATCTATCTATCTATCTATCTATCTATCTATCTATCTATCACTGCATCACTGCCTGTGCTACGCCTGGTCGCTGGGGGCGCTGTGGGTTTTATCGCCGCCTCTTCTTGTTGACGGAACTACGTGGGTCTCGTTTTTCTGTCCAATCACAGGGGTCGTTGGTGGCAGGTGGTTTGTGGAGAAGGTGACTTTTCGCCATTAGCTCGGATAGAAACACAGAAACATAGAAGCGGCGGCGCTGGTTAAATCCAACATGTCTTCTTTACAAAGGACGCTGGGGGTCCTGCGGATGAGCTCCCGGCTGTTCCGCCGCGGGCCACTCAGAGTAAACATCCGAAAGTAAGTCGCCTCCAACCCGCTAGCACCGAGCTGTGTGCTAGCTGTAGCAACAACATGCTAACACATCGTTAAATCAAAACAACGCGTTAGTGAAGAAGCAGAACTTGGGACAAGATGTCTGTAGACATAACGTTTATATTAAAGATGTGTTTTAACTCTACAGGGGCAGCGGAGGTCCTCACATTGAGCCGCAGTACAGACAATATCCACAACTGACCAAGAGCCAGCAGTTTCAGTCAGAGCTGCTCAGTGGAGCCATGTGGTTCTGGATCCTGTGGCACTGCTGGCACGACCCGGACGCGGTTCTGGTGAGTAAACACTACACTGTGCAAAACATGGAGGGTCACTGTCTAGAACAGGAAGGGCCAGTGTCTAGAACATGGAGGGTCACTGTGAAGAACATGGAGGTTCACTGTACAGAACATGGAGGTTCACTGTACAGAACATGGAGGTACACTGTGCAGAACATGGAGGTACACTGTGCAGAACATGGAGGTACACTGTGCAGAACATGGAGGTACACTGTGCAGAACATGGAGGGTCACTGTGTAGAACATGGAGGTACACTGTGCAGAACAGGGAGGGCCAGTGTCTAGAACATGGAGGTTCACTGTACAGAACAGGGAGGGCCAGTGTCTAGAACATGGAGGGCCAGTGTCTAGAACATGGAGGGTCACTGTGAAGAACATGCAGGGTTCACTGTGTAGAACATGGAGGGTTCACTGTGTAGATCATGGAGGGTCACTGTGTAGAACATGGAGGGTCCCTGTCAAATGTCTCAGAACCCATTCGATAATCGACAATGGGCATGTGTCTCTAAAGCAGGTGAATGGTGGAAACGTTAAAGTTCAGACTCCTCAGGTTGACATTGACATTATGATCATATATTTATTTATAGAGCATTTGTCAAAAGTCTTAGTTACAAAGTGCTTTACAAGGGCAGCTAAATAAGACAGACGGGTCTAAATCATTTGCTCAATAAAAGTTAAAGAATCACAAATCTGAAAGAACAATATCCAATAAAACGATTAAACAAAAATTCTTGTTATTGGCTCTGATGATTAGAGACAAAAGATTATTATCAAACGTTGAAGTCTGGCACATTAAAACTAATCGTAAGTAAAGAACCTGGGCTTTACACTTGGCTCAGAGATACATCAACACTGTCCATAGATTTCCTTTTATCATTTGAGAAATATTGAATGAGTGAAACCATACCTCACTCAGGAAGATGCCACATGCTTTTAACCTTTTTAATACAGAAAAAATCAATTCAACAGCTCCAGTTTCTATCAAATTCAGCAGCCAGGGTTTTAAAGAGAGATCACATTACTCTCTTTATGGTGCAGCACCCTCATACATTTCTGATTGTTTATTGGAGTGTGTTCGAACAGCCCCCTCAACTTTTCTATCTTGACTTAAATATCCCAACAATTAACTACAAGAAGTTTAGTGACACAGCTTTCTGTTGTGCATCAGAGGTTTGGAAAAAACTCCCACCACACATCAGACGAGCTTCTTCTGATGATAAAAATAAATCAGAGACACATTTCTATGCTCTAGCTTTTAATGAGTTTTATCTTATTTAACACCTTTTGTCTTTATTCGTTTACTTTTATAGCTTTCATATACAGTTTATTGGTTTGATCATGTTCCCATGGATCTCTTATTTTTTTTTTTTTTTTTTAATTTAATTTAATTTAATTTAATTTAATTGTAAATCACTGTATTGTGAGTGATACAAGGCACAGGATTGGCTGGTTTACTGGTTTGTGTGCTGTTTATTATAACAGACCCGACTAATCACTTACTAAAGAAGATGTGAACTATTTTTTATAATTGAGTAGTTGTTGCAGCCCTGTTTGAAATGTTTGAACTTTTACTAGTTTACGGAACCTGACAGAAATACAATAAGTCAGGATGTGAAGCTGAAGGTTGTGTCCTCTGCTGCAGGGTCACTTCCCCTGGCCTGAAGTCTCTGAATGGACAGACGAGGAGCTCGGAATCCCACCAGATGATGAATAATAAGGTGATGTCTCACTCTCACTCATCAAGGGCTTGTCTATAACTTCGTTAAATAGAAATTAACCTGATCTATTAAGTTGTATCATTCTGTAGATGATTTGCTGAACATTTTTAGAACACTAATCATTTTATGAGGGGCCATCTAGGTGTTCAGTATCTTGCCAAGGACACTTAGGCATGCAGATGGAATAGAGTGGGATTCAAACCGGCAACCTTCTTGTTGCAGAGCACCCGCTCTATCCCCTAGGCCACGCTCTCCCTGTTTTACTTGTCTAGTGTGACATTGTGTGTCTATTTTTTTTTTTGTAGATCCGGTGAGATCCCCGCTGCTGTGCCAGTCTTCAGATTATTCTGAAGGTCGCTGTTGTACATAGATTAATAAAGTTCTTTAAGTTAAACTATGTTGTTTCAATGTGTGAACATCTAACGATACAACAAACTGAAGAAGAGACAAATGTAATTTCATTATTTTTATTTACACGCAATTTTTGAAATGCAGGGGAAAAAAATGCATTAACAGTGTCACAGTTAGCCAGTGTTTGTATATTTTAAATCATAAGCCATTCAAATCTGGAAAAAACCAACGCACCAACACAAATGCCAAGAGAGAAAGAGAGAGCTGCATATAAAAGCTAAAAGAAGACAGATCCTGTGCGATGAAAACTACAGCTGAGAAGAAACCCTGCCTGCGGGCCAGCTTGTGTTTCTAAAAATTACTTAATATGCAAAGAGTTCAGGAACAGAAATTTTCAAAGTTTTCATACATCTTATGACCTCCCTCTTCCTGTGATAACTAAGTTACTCAGAGGTGATAGTTCATTTTTTACCTCGAGTTATGAAGTTAATTATCACTGGAAAACACAGGACTGTATATGTTATGATTCCATGTCCGGTTCTGTAGAAAGGTTCAAGTGTAGTGTCAGAAAACAGCAGAGGAAATCATTTTGTTTTGGGGATTGTGTGAAACACCATCAGAGCTGAGTGATGAGTCACTCGCGGGTTCACATGCACGACAAGTTCAACCTGAGCAAAGCTTTCAAAAGTCTCACGCTGTTAAACGAGGTAAAGCTACTTGGCAACAGTTCGGTGTCATTTAGAGTCAACGTATCACAAACACAGAGCGAGGGGACAGAACAGAAGTAATGACTGACGGCTCATCCTCACAACTAGAAAAACCACAACCATGAAATCCTCTTCATTAAAACAATTAAAGCTCAGCCGCTCCTGAGCAGAAGGAGAAGCTGGAAGAGTCGAGAACATCCTGTTTCTTCCGTGACGTGGCTGGTGGCTAATCGAAAGTTATGTCCATGGCATCAATCCCTGAGAGTGAAGAACCTCAAGCAAATCACACATCACATCAGCACTGGTATTACTTCAAAATAAAAAACCTCATGCATCCCGTTGAAGTTCCTCAAAGTTTCACTTCTGAATACATCAACTACTTTGGATCGACCACAGTGGCTCAGAATACTCCTGTTTTTTTTTTTTTTGCTAAATGATAAGTGGCACTAGTTGGAAAAAAGCTCAGGTGTCGATGTTCTCAACCAAAAAACTTGTCTATATTCGCATGTCGGCCCCGAACCAGAAGAGACGAGAATCAACACAGGATCTTCTCGACCGGGCAGTGGGGGGGAAGAAGAAAAGAAAAGGTTGTGATGATAGAAAGGTGATAAAAAAGATTCTGTATGTAAACTGCTACTCGGCAGATGATCACATGAACTCTAAAAACATCCACATTTACAAAAAAAGTGTGTTAAAGATAAAAAAGAAAAGGAGAGAAAACAATAAAAGTTACGAAAAAAAAGAAACCTCGGAATGAGCCGAAGTTTCAGGGTCGAAATAAAATAAAATCATCTCTTTCAATTAATAAATACATCATTCAGAATTCCATAAAAATAACACGTTTAAAAAAAACATCACAGATAAAACGAGAAATAAATTAAGCAGGATAACATGCGAGTCGCTTCTCTGTCGAGCGACTCGTAATTCCTATTCAAAACTATTTCACTAGGAGGCAGCACTCGGAGCGACTTCCCTTAATAATTACCCAGAAAGACCAGACTCCCTTCTGATGACTCAGCAGAGACAGTGCAGGTCTGAGAGAAGGTTCGTGATGCACCCATTTCCTTTTTCTTTTATACAAACAGGGAAGTGCGCAGCCGACATGCTGCCTCTCACTCTCACCTTCCTCCTCTACGTCATTATTGCTGGTGTGATTGAGATAAAAAGTGGAGACGGGGAAGGGGGAGGGGTCAGGGGGAGGTGTTGGAGGGCAGGAAGGGACGAGCATGAGTGGAGAAAAGTACAAACAAATAAGCACCATTTAGAAATTTCAGTTCACCTCCTCCTCTTCTTTATGCACCTCGTTTTCCCCGCAGAGCAAAAACACACTAAGAAGCTCTGCTGTTCCATCGTCCTGTTCCCAGACAGACCAATTGACGGCTTCTTGGGGAAGGCGGGGGTGGGGTGGGGTCCTCCGGAGAGGGGGTGTGATCTAGCAAACGTGACGCAGGGTGGGATCTTGGCATCGGAAGCAGTAGATGTGTCAGCGAATGTCTCTTAGTCGCTTCGTGTGGTCGACTTTAGTCCTTAATGCCCCCGGGAGCTTCAGTCCGCCGGGTTCTTGTTTTGTTTTTTCCCTGCAGCAGAAAGCGTCACAACATGCTCGCTCCTCGGTTCTGTTTTGTTCTTAGTGTGCTTGTAGTGACGCCGTGCACTCGCTTGTTTCAGATCCAATACCCTGTCTCCTAAGCATGCACAGTGAGTTCGTTTTTTTTAGTCTAATTTTTACGCTGAGTCGTGGTGAACTCCAGGCGCCGAGCCCCCCCCCCCCCCCCCCCCCCTTCCCCCTCATGTTCTCTACAGCACAAAAGTGTCCAGTAACAAATACACACATGGTTCTTTTTTGTTTCTCCAAGGAGAAGACAATCCCCCAGCTTCTTCTTTCATTGTTTCTGAAGTGTTACACAAACACACGACTCCTGCTGAGTTTCAGGATCTTTCCCAGTCTCTGCTTGGCTGTGGCCATTCCTTTTTTGGGCCGCTTGCCTGGAAAAGACAAACCAGAGGAGATAGATTTTATTACAAGAGCAGATGAACAGAGTCACGACCGTTTAACCCTAAAACAGCAGCTTCATTAAAATGAGTTGATGATGGTTTAAAGGCATTGAAGTCAAAGTTTATCTCCAATATTCAGCAGGAAACTGTAAAAATATAAAGAGTTTTGAACAGAGTTTGATTTATTAGTTACAGCGGAATCTCTTTTGGTTCAGGAAGCCGGGGATTATGGGTAATATTCACCGTTCAGTGGTGTTTCACTTAAGTAGTTGTTGATAGACTGTATTTTCTCTACATGAAAACCACCGTGGCAGCAGAGGGCGCTGGTGCTCCACAAAAGAGTCACAATATTGCTTTCAGATAAAAATGTCCCTTTCATAAATGTGCCATGTTTTCATATTTCAACTTTTTTTTGAAGATAAGAAGAAAAAAGGTTAAAAACCTTTCGTGGCCTGATTGCTGATTGGTGGGGGGTTGGGGGCGTGTCTCTTGGAAGGGTGCAGCGGAGGAGACATGGAGGGGTCACAGTACTGGAAGTCCGTCTCCGGACTGGGGGCGTGGCTCTGACTGATGGGGCTGGGGAGCCCCTGATTGTCCCAGGCCTCGCTGCTGCTGTTGCCCTGGCTGTCCATCGGGCTCTTGTCCCCCTGCAGGAGGCGCTGGTGCTGCCCCGGCTCCCTCGGCTCCATCCGCGAGCACTGGCTCGGGCTGGACCACCAGGGCTCCTGGGAAGAGGCCCCCTTCTCCGGCTTGGGGGAGCACAGCAGGCCGGCCATGGACAGCATCCCCTGAATGGCCTCTTCTGTGCTGGGTGAGGTAGGACGGTCTCTGCAGGAGGAAGACGGCACAGCCTCTTAGTTAACACATGTTCAAGCTTTGACCGATGGGAACTTTATCGACATCTTTGCATGTGTGTCTCACCGTTTGAGTGGTTTGTGATTGTGCCTGAGTTTGTGGCCTGACGGGTCCAGATCTATGACGTGCCCTGAGCCTTTCTGCTGAGATGAGCCCGACTCCTCCTCTCCCTCCTCCGGGGAGCTCTCTGAATCTTCATCAGACGAGGACGACGAGGACGATGAAGACGACGATGATGATGCTTTACGCTGCTTTGGCAAAGCAAGACGAGGATTTAGACAAGAAAATACAAGCAAAACATTTCAACATGTTCAACCTGAAGCTTGTTTAGTTCATTGTTCAACTCCCAGAGCTGTGAGTCAGCTCAGTATTGACTGTGGTTCTGCATCCTCTCACAAAGTGTATTATATAAACTCCTGCTCATCATTCACCTCTGTGGGAGAGTCACTGTCTGACTCCACATCTGAAACACTCGAGTCTCCTGAGACTTCTTCCCTGAGTTCAGTCTTCACCCGCTCCAGACCCGCTGAAAAACACAACAACACACCGTCAAGCTCCTGACGGTAACTTCACGTGGTTTCTGCTGAACGATGGTTTTCAGAAGCGATGACTCACCGAGGAGCGAGGGCCTTTCGACCGAGCTGTGCTCCTCCTGCGTCCACTCCGACTTCACATCCACACAACTCTTTGGTGGACACTGGCCAACAGGTGACCGTTCACCCTCCGTCTTCACCGGGCTGCTGCCGGGTCGCCTCATATCTCTGCTAAAAGAAATCAACGAGTTTGTTTTCCAGCTAAATGTGATTTTTTTCAATCAGTCAGAAAAAACTGAATTTTCTGACATTCATCATTTATGGTTTGTATAAACACTTATTTAATGCAGCCGTTACTTTTCGGGAGCCAAAAAGTTCCCTGGAGCTTAATTTCGACTCTGGTCACTACAGTGGAAGAGTAGAGTTCCTGAAAAGTTCCTAATGAATATATAATAGTACATGTTATAGTACACAAAGTAAGAAAATATTTAATTCCTGTGGTGGAAACTAAGCTTAATATTTTCTTAAACATGAATGTAGATGCACATTCATGTTTAAGGTTGTTGTTGACGTGAGGACATTTTATTCATATCACACACGGGATCATAAATATTCGAATTTTTTTGTTTCAGTCATGTCCAACACTAGTTTCTGTTGTTATTTACATGATCTTATTGAATGTGGTTTTGTCTGTTGCCTGGATTTTTCATTTTGTTTTTGCTTTAAGTTTGAAAAAAAATGTTTATGTGTTAATGCGCAGATAAGACTTTCCATTTGTATGCATTAATTTCTGCTATGAACAAACTGCACATGACCCCTGAGCCTTCATGACTCAGTGGGTCAAACTGCTGTGTCGACCACAGAGAACTGAGCTCTCACCTGATGATTCTGCCGTTGACCAGCATCAGCCGGAGGTGGTTGTCCTCTAAAGACTCCGCAGCCGCAGCGATGGCCGATGCCGTCGACACTTTGTTGAACTTCCCATGAACCTTGGCACAGAACGCTGGATCCTGAGGAGTTCACACCAGAGTCAGTCAGAGAACCAAACCCCTTCACTGTTTACACTGCGCTACCTTTCTGCAGCTTCCTGTTGTCCTCACCTCATCGAGCGGCCCCACCTCCAGCCTCCTCAGCACCTCCCTGGTGTGCTGCTCTAAGATGTCCAGGTTGGAGGGCACTTTGGGCGCCTGCCGCTGCTGCTCCCTCAGCCGCCTGGCAGCTCGCCGTGCCCGCCGCGCATGGCTCACCTTCTCCAGCGTGGACCGAGTGGCCGGGCAGGCGTTCGATCCAGATGCTGGAGCGCAACCGCTTCCCTGAGATTTCACTGGCTTGCTTACACTGACTGGTTCCTCCTGTAGAGTAACAACATTGATGAAGTCAAGTGTCTGCCGAGGCTGGTGCTTTAATGAAGTGGCTGACAATATGAAACCTTTTGAACAAGTGTAAAAGGATGGAACAGAAGGTCATTCTAAATTTGCTTGGTTTTATTAAGTAGACACTAAATCTAAAGGATGATTTGCAGAAAACGTTTTTCCAAAGAGCTGAATATCACAAAATGATAAAGTACCTGAATACTGACTATTAGATATTCTAATCATGTTACAGCTTCCGGTCACCAGTTACAGTTTATAGATATTTAACACCAGCATCAATGCATCAATTCACACGGTCTTAATGAAGTTCAAAGGTCAAACTGTACCTCCAAGAAGCGGATTTCCTTGGTCAGCTCTTTAATGAGATGGTTGGGCCTGATATGATCAGGTACCTCACTGGTGGGTTGAGTCTCCTGAAAACAGATGGAAGAGAACAGAGAGAAGTTTGTCATCCAGAAGATAAAGAACAAACAGATGTGACGTCTCCTGCTGGAACTCAGCTGCTGTGTTTTCAGAAAAGACCTCTGAGAAAACTGAGGCTGACCCTCACCTCTCTTTTCAACCAGGTCTTCAGTGCACTGATCAAAGCCTTGACTCCCTCCACCAGGTAGGTTGAGGGTGGACAGTTGTCCTCACGGAGCTCTGAGGGAGAAAAAAAATATTTGGTTGTAACTCAGATAGAATTTAAAGACAGAAAAACTAAATCATAAGAAAATGTTATTTCCACGATGATAAATATTATTTTACTCCCACTAAAGCCGTCATAAGTTTCACAAACGTCTGTCTCTCACCTTTGAGCATTTCCAGCAGGTTCTTGGCCACGTACCAACAGATGGCCTCAAAGTACGGAAACTTGAAGAGGTCTGGTGTTTTCAGACGACGCTCCATTTCATAACACCTACGAACGAGCAGATGAGGCGAAAAAGAGTTGAGTGAAAAAGCAACAGACACAAGAGCGTCTGCATTCAAACATAAATGGAGGTAAATCGGTGTCTTCTGAGGTGCTCACCTGAGCTGCATGCCAATATTGAGGTTATGAAGGAAGTTCCCTCCAAACGCCATGCAATCCTGAGAGGTGAGAACAGCATGGATCCAGCCTGCAGGGGGCGCCAGAGCACATATGTTAATTCAGAGTCTACACTGACACAATAATCAAGAGATATCAGCAAAAAAAACAATCACCAGTAAACTTCATCAGGCAAAATCAGTTTATTTATAATGTCTGAAGATGAACCCTGAGGGGTACGTAGAAAAACAAACTTCTTCTCCTCCCACAGTCGGACTAAGAGATAATGCAATCTATTAAAATAACGAGTCTCCCCTCAGATAAACATGGTTCTTTATCCAACACAGAGTGAGAGAGCTGAGTGTGTGTGTGTCAAGGGGGGGGGGGGGGGTCAGAGTAAGGCTGATAGACAGGCCTGATAATACACCGGTGGACTGACCTACTGTGCTCTCTGACCCCCACTTAATTCCCACCTCTCCACACCCTCTCTGCCCAAAACGCTCTTTTACAATGCTGCCTCGAACCTGCTGAGAAGCGTTGGTTGAGGACGTCCAGGAGTTGACGGGCTGAACTGAGCTTTGTCTTTTTCTGGGAGCGGGAGAGGGTGGGGGGGGGGGGGGGGGGGGGGGGGGGGAGTGAAGGAACTCCATCGGCTTAAAAAAAAGTCCATTGAGAGGCTGACGGATGAACAATCGTACGGCTACGGACGTGTTCACTTCACTTCTAAGAATGAAAGCACGTCATATTCTGCTCAGCCACAGCACAGAAGTCCCAACAGTTTTCTCACAAAACAAAAATGGCCGAGTCAGTGGCTCCGGACTTTTTGCAGAACCGTTGCTGCAACTCCCGTGTTTAAGGTCTAGAAACTGGTAAGCAAGTTGAAAAAGTTTCTAACTTCTAGCTTTGGACTCAAGATGACTCTTGTGTCCAACTTGGAAAGACAATGGGATTCAAGCACTTTTGGTGATATGGGTCGAAATCAGTGTTGATTTGTTGTAAATGGAAACACGCGATTACCGCAGCTGAATTTACACATCATGTCCTGTCCTCCTGAACAATCCTTCATGTGAGACTTAGGGTCTGAACACAACTGCTCATCAACAACAATAACATAACCCAAGATAAAGAGAAGTGAGATTGTGAGAAGTCACATGCAGGAGGAAGCCGTCATCTACTGCATCATTGCCTCTTTCATCATATTAAACACAAGCTATATTTCTCTCTTCACTTTTCCATGGTAATTATGATCATCGAGAAATGTTTGGGTTGTCGCTGAGAGAGAAAATCCCCCTCTCTGTTATTTTCCTCTGGAAATGATAGAGGTCTTTCAGGAAGCCTGTATTTTCCTGGCAGGAGTCATGGGAAACTATTATTTCAATGTATGTGAAAAGACCAACAAATGCAGACAACACTGGCGACGCAAATAGCTGTTTGTCAGAGTGTGTGAAATGTATTGTGCACAGATACAACTAAATATTATACAAGACTCTCAAGGTTCCTTTTACAAGAGACCAGTTTGATTCAGTTAAAACAGTCGCTGGTGTATTTGCCTTGTGAAAGGTGGAATTACTTTATCATCCTATATGTGATTTAAGCATACATTTAAAGAAAAATGGATTCCATCTGCTTGGAGCTAACTGTTCAGGGGCTGATCTTAGAAGTTAACTTATTACATAATAAAAACCTGTTAGACACTTCACGCAGGCATAAAAGATTACAGACCTGTAGGGATGAGCAGGGTGGTTCCTTGGGAGACGACGCACTTGTAGCACTTCTCCACTTTGTCCCCAAAGAACACTTCACTCTGATTGGGCGAGGAGCTCCATGCCTCATATAGTGCAAGGTTGGCAGGAGTGGGCTTGATCAAGTAGAAGATCTTTTCACCCTGAAGAACAGAAGAGGAGGATGACACATACACACACACACAATGTTGTGCGTTTGAGCGTGGCAGCTGTGATGATGCCCGCTGTTCTTAACACCCACTTCCCATTTGAAACTCATGTCTGCTGCAGTTTCTGGACTAGACAGTGAGATCATGAAGATTGAAACAGCAGAGCCTCATGATGTGTGAAGCAAGGTGACCTTTCAGCTTGTGCTGGCCACTCAGCTGTGACTGCCCACCCTCATACCACAGTATATACAAACACGCTATAACTCACTGGGCTTGACTAATGTGAGGGCAACTCACCCTGTGATTTAACAACAGCCAAAGCTCACACTCACCCAGAGAACATGGTACCAGACGGAGGTGCCTCCGAAGTCTATGTGGAAATCTGTGTAGCTGTCCTTGACCCCCATAAGGCAATACTTCTGGACAAAGGGCTTCGGGAAAAAGGAGTCGTCCGGCCAGTAGTTCTCCACCCAGGACATTTTCTGAGCCACGTCGGGAACCTCCACCAACTCAGACATCCTGCAGAAAGAGACACCATAGAAAGGTTTAGAAAGTCCCACCTCCACTTGAGTTGAAAGTTATCAATTATAGCGGCATTGTCTTCTTTTAAAAACATCTCCAGGTGAACAGTAGAAAAACAAACAACATTGTAGATCGTCTTGTGTTTGTCTCACAATTTAAAGATTGAAAATCTGTTAAATTTTTTAAATTGGATCAGATTTGAAGCTCCCTTAGTTTGAAGCAGGTATATAACAGGACCATATTGCTGAATTTATTATCATTTTCACAACTGACTTGTACTGTTGTTGTTTATTAGGAAACTGTGTTTAGTGAAGATACTGGACAGAGCGAATAAAACACAGGATAACTTACTTTGTGTCAGAGAACTCCAGGCTGATGAGGTTGAGCACCTTGAGTCGTTGGGACGTGGTGAAATACTTGATGAACTCGCTGAGCTTCATCTTGCTGTCCGCTTGCCGAGCCACATCTATCACATCGATGATTTTGTCAGTGCCTAGACAGGAGATATCAGAGGGACAAGTCCTGTAGTCAGTGACAGTGGGTTAGGGTTAGTGGATGAAGCATATCAGTGGGTGTGGGGTTCACTGGGGTCATTGGCCTCCTGGCATCTCCATGTGCTTTCACAGATCAAGCCCTGAGGTAAACTGGCACCAATGTGGCAGAGCGGGGAGGTGGGGAGGGGGGGGTCGTACAGAGAGACCACATTGACAATCTGTCAATCTGTCCAGGCCAGCGGGCCCTGAGGAGCTGCAGTGGGTGGAGGTGAGAGGTCTGCTGTGTTCAATGCACATTTTGGAAATATATGCAGAGATGAAACAGCGTGCACGTGAGGTGTTTGCACGTTTGAGACAAAAAACAGATGCTGGAGAGGAGAAGAAAAAAGACGGCAGAGAGACTACAGCGAACAGTTGAGACGCTACAAATCACACTAGGGTGACACATGGGGCCGGAAGTCAGAGCTGGGTGCAGTGTGTAGAGCAAGACAGCTGGTTGTTGTATTTTACCCAACACCCCCTCCCACACACCTTTTTTTATTACCCCTCTGCATGTTCTCTCTCTCTCTCTCCCACACACACACATGCACTCACAGAGAGCCCAGCTGGCCAGCGTCTGATGACAGAGAACAGCTGGACTCGAGGCAGTCGGTCACAAAGAGAGAGAGAAAACCAGCAGCTTCACAAACACGACAGCAAGAAGAAAAGTTTTCATTAAGGCAAGAGAATCCACAGCTCGAGAGGCACGGAGCTGCCGGATGTCCACAATCACTGTGATATATTACACCACCCGGTCATGTTAAAAAAGGTCATTAATTAAGGTAATTGCTGCAAATATGTCTCTGTCAATATGAATGAACTAGACTCCTCACTCAGCATATTAATTAGTGCTCAGTTAAGAAATTGTTTTCCTTGTTAATCATGTGTTTATATAGCAACGTGGTCCAAAATGAATTATGACAGAAACACGTTCAAATCTCTATAAATCCAAGACTTAGTAATGAATATCAACATGCGACTGATTGACGATGCTTGACTTGTATTCATCAATTATTATCGTTGTAATAAAATCCATGAGTAATGAAAACTAAAACATATCCATGGATTTAAATGTGAGTATTGTCTGTATCGGGCTGCATTTAAACAGCTTCCATCGGCGTTCATTAGTTCCAGCACTAGATCACACCGTTGACCACACACTGCGCCGGCTACACAACAGCATTAGACCCCAGCGAGTCACAGAGGACATCAGCGTTCACTCCTCCAGTCCCATTGTCTTCGAACTGTAAGAAACGTAACCAGACACTCGGTCCCTGGTCACAACACCTGTGCATGGGCTTAATGCTCAATAGGGCATGGGAGAGAGAGATAAAGTGAGAGAGGGAGTCTGTAATCTGAACTTAATGATAAAAACACCGGTGGGCTTGGTAATGGGCTTGTAACAGGAGATGGGAAGTGGCAAGCTGTTTGGTGAGGAAGCGCGGCGGTCACGGAGAGGCCAGTGAAAGCCTAGCCGTCACTCATTTAGAACTCATTCAGCCATCGTCTGATGCCTGATAAGTGGGTTGAAACCCCATGAACCTGGAAACCTGTTCGTATTGACACACAGATGGCGCCTGCTCAGCGATGGCCACTTAGCTTTTATTGGCTTTCCAGCAGGCCAATGCTGGAGAGCCCACATACTTCCCAGAGGATGAACATTAAAGTGGTTTATGAAATTTCCATACCCACATACTGCTCCACGTCTTTGACAGAGAAAGCAGGGGCCGGGAGTTTGAGTCCCAGACCCTCCATCTCGGTGACCTCGATGGGGTAGTTGAAGCCGTGTCGCTCCAGGTACTGGGCCGTCACCTGCTCGCCTTTCATCCGCATCAGAATCTCATCACCGCTGGAAAGAGATCATGACATGTTTTCATTAAATGACGAGTCATGAACCCATTGGCCCTGTTCAGACCTGGTTTTAACGTCTGTGCTTAGAGATCAGATCACAAGTGGACAGACAGACACATATGTTTGTTGAGACAACAATTTTGATGTCATTATTCAAAACGATATAGACATTAGGTGGATTTGTTGTTTTATGTGGACTATTTTAAGCACATCTGCCATATCTGTGCACGTGTCCTACCTGGCAAAGGTTCTGTTCTGCAGGTCCTTGACGAACACTGGGGTGCCAGCTTGAACCGGCTTCGATCCATTGTCGGCCTCCGTGTAATCGTGCCTGTGCCAGTTGTTTCGCCGTTTCACTGCAAAAAAAAGAGAGACAGAAGAGTTTCACGGGGTTGTGTGGGTTCACATGTCCCCGCCCCCTTCAGGCAACAAAGTGCTGAATTATGCACGTCATCGCCACTTTTTGTGAGGATGTTTATTCACTACTTGAACCCCTGTGCAGAGAGATGGAGATAAAGGGCCCTGTCCTATCAAAGTGCAGGGCTTACAGCGCCATTCAATTAGCCGGTTAATGTCTGCCCTCTGGCGCTCAGAGGTTAACCCTTTCCCCTCCCCCTCTAGAAAAACTCAGACTTGACTATCACTACAGAGAAAAACCATTTCCCCTGGGACCAGTCCCAACATACAGGGAGACGGGGGTGGGAGGTGAAATACTGAGTGACAAGAAGGTTAGACATGTAAATGTAAAGGCAGAGAATCAGAGGACAGTGTTTGATGAATGAGATGCATGTCGGGTCTGGGGGAAGGAGGGAGGGACTCACTAAAGCAGAGAAGTGCCACTAATGAGAGAAAGCATCACTCACTCAGGGAGGGTCCGTGTACGACATCACAGTTGGGACAGTGGTAAACATCGATGTCCACGGCATGATGCTCTTCTACCTGCACGCAGCTGTAGACAGAGAAAGACACAGAGTTAGAGCAGGCTCACACTTTCTCTTATGGCAGATACAGACTTTGAGTTTTCAGCGATTTTAGAAGTTTATTAAAACCCACACTAGGACATGGGTCTAATAAACCAGGGTATGACAACAGCTACAAAGAATGTTTCTGATACTGTGAGAACTTAAAACCTCTCTCACGTTGCAACATAAGAACTATTACCAAAGATAATTCTTTCCATGTTGATCATCAGTCACGTCTAGATCAGCCGAAGATTGTTTATATACCTGCTATTGCATGTTCAAGCACGATTCCGAAGTTATCCTGCGTGTCTAGTTCATGAGTCATTTTCTTTTAGAAAACTCACAGGACAAAATGTGAAAGGAGAAGACGTCTGAGAGAACTTAGGGAATGTGATGAAATGCATCTTGGACGATGTAATAGTGATCAATAACAAAACTCTAAAAGAAAATATGATTTGCAGTGTTGACAGAACTCGAGAGGCTCCTTTGTCAGACTGACACAGATTAATCAAACCTTATGAATCAGAGGCGGTGTTGGGGGTTTAAGTTTGAAGTAAACAATCGCAATGAAACAGTAAAGTGCAGTTTGGAATATGAACTTTGCTTCAAGTGGTTTTTCTACAAATGTTTTAGAACTGTTAACAAGGCCCTTAGTTGCTGCAAAGCCACCACAGCAGTTACATTAAAGTCCAAATATCAACACTAATTCAATTGATTCGACAATATAAAAGCAGCTTAAGATAATTAGTTTGAATCTGGTTCCACTTGTTAATGAACTGCCCCAAATCTATAACAGGGACAAGGTTGCTATTTCTACGACCTAACTAACACGACTGCAGGGACAGAATTTCTGGTAATCATCTTGGAAACTTGTTTTCCTGTTTGGTTCCTTTGTGTTTGAATGCAGCACTAAGTCAAAACTTTAACTGAACACCAACTGCTTGCACGGACACTGAGGATTGTTGCAGTCTTGCATTTTTCACTGTGACAGTGTCACTCACACTGCTACCCCCGACCGTCCTGCAACGGCAAAACCACAGGCACCAGCACACATGCATTCCTCTGTAGCATACCAGAGCCCCGATCCAGAGCAACCTGGACAGACACCAAGGGATGTTTAGAGTTAGAAAAACTGCAGCATGTAGCTGAGGCTCGTGCAGCTCGGATCATATCAGCGGTTAAATGATGGAAAATGAGGTGGAGGGTAAAACAGAGAGGATCCTCATAACAGACAAATATTATGTTTGTAATTTAAAGGGATTTTTGTTTAAGTACAACTGTCGCATTTTATTATACATCATGTGTCCCCAGTTGACCTGGAAACAGTTAAAAACTCTCTGGCTGATTTTCTTGTTTAAGCACATTGACAACAGACTAACATCTTTCCAGTTAGACAACTTCTGAGTCTTACATTATAAAGTTATTAATTATTATTTTTCCTATGCTTGTTTTGAATCTCTCCAATTAAGAAACAGACCACAAAGCTCCATTAACACTGTGATGACCCCAAGGAAGAAACGGCAACATGCAAACCATTGTAAAACAACAAACATGCTGACTTTAAACTTTAATTGTGTTGCCATGTTCAAACCATCATCACGTTTTTTTGTGAGCGGCCAACAGTAGCATAGTGACCAGCCATAAAAATGTTGCAGATAAAACCTCCGCTCTAAAAAACATGATACTGCGCGTGGGATGGAGTCGACCGCAGCGTGCTATCACCTTTGATCTACAAGGAATTGCAGGAAACTGTAAAGGAAATAAAGCAGAGGGCCATTAACTCATCAGGAAGTGGTGAGCTTGTGTGAATGCCGGACTCCATCACCCTGGTGCACTAACAGGATATCAACAGTAGCTGCTTCTCCACGGTTTACCACACACACACACAACCTGGTGTTATTGCTGGCTGCACAGCGCAAACACATTTTGTGAGAAAGAGCGTCACCCCTCAAGCAAACAAGCTGATATCTTTCACACATGTAGTTGCTGTAATCACCCTAAGTGACCTTCTAAACAAATACATTAGGAGGTTTTGCATCAGTGTAGCAACAGATAGGATTTTTGTTTTGGCATCAACAAGGCACATTTATCTATCACAGGTTTCCTTTACACTCATTTACCCTGCAACGTCCACAGTGACAAAGGCCGTGAAAAGAGCAGCACCCCTGCTCCTGCACGTGAGCGAGAAGATGACCAACAATAACACTGCACAGGGCTTGGCTGTAGTATTGGGGCCGAGCTCATGTGTCAGGAATCCTGGTTCAAACATGTGGCTGTCGGCTGGATGGGGAAAGCATGAGTCACAGCTCTCCGCCACCGGATGGTCAAGACCGGCAAGAGCGGTGCAGCTGAGGTGTCCTGGTTGTCCTCGGCTCACTTGGTATTTTCTTTTATGCAGCACCACAGTGGGAAATCAGGGCACTGTGCCACATGCGCTGGCCTGACTCAGCTGCATGTCACCTGTAATGATCACTGCTTAACAGGGCCTGTGAAACTGTGTGGACTCGAGGCTGCAAATGCAAAACAAGGGGGGCGGGGGGACTCAGATGATAGGGAAAAGCGGGCCAAGTATTTCCTGCCTTGCACGTGCTTGATGGTGTATTGCATCATTGCAGAGCTGGTGATTGTGCAAACAGCTCTCAAAGTGAGAACCTCACTGCCTTGGAAAACGACTGGGATCAGATTTAAAGCAACTGAACGGACGTCAATGTAATAATCAATGAGATTGTGTTATCACTGTATGACAACGACAGAGAGTACAGTGGCCGTAACCAGAAGATAAAATAGACTGAGCCTCGCCATATTCAGACTGGAGTTGTTCTGTGATGGCACCGCGGCAGATTATCAAGCACAACATCCCTTCCTGAACGAGACGTGGGTGCTTGGCTAAAGCCCCGGCCATCAACAGCCCCTCTCCCTCCACTTCCTCCCATCAAGGGCTTCCTTCCTGTGTGACTGAGGGAGCTTATTCATTAGTCCGTGCACTATGAGGGGTTCATTGTCCTCCATGATCATTGCACGAACACAAAAGGCTGGAGGCGGGCAATGCCATTATTTTAAGCTCTAAATAGCCGCTCCACATGGGGCGCCGACACGCCTACATTAGGGAGCTGGCAGATCTCCTAATGGATGGGTGGTAGAGATAGAGAGGAGATGAGGGCAGTTAAACACACCTGGCTATCTTTATCTACCCCAGAGGAGAACCGGACTCCTCCAGACCTGCACCTAATGCACTCAGCCAAAGCTTACATAAACAGTGCCGGACCTGGACAGCCGTAAGAGCCACTGAGCCCTGACAGATGGATAGGGATCTGTCATTTTGTCCTTACTGGTTAAATCTTTGTAGCGACTTAGCATATGTGCGAACTAACATCTTTGCAGTGGTTGGAGCTTGAAAGAGACCGTAGAATCTCTCTGTGGTCGGATGGTAAACAACAAAAGAGGATTACTTTGTTGTTTATGGGGCGTCAGGGAGCCCCAGGGACTTTTAACTACTTAATTGTTTTGGGTGCAGGTTGGGTTAACTTGAGGCTCCCGGCGCCAAGCGCTTTGCTTTCACACATGTCTTCAACGTGTTTCTCCCAAGGCTCTCAGTGCCCCTGAAAAACCTACGAAGTCATCAGTCTTGTGACTGTCTGCTGCTGGAATACATCAGCCAATAAACTCACAGAGACAGACAGATCTGAGGATAAAATCTGCTCTCTATGATTGTCAGGAGGCATCAATAACAAATACGTTACTGTGAAGAGAAGACAAGTACGTCACTTCTTACTGGCAGCAACACTGAGCTGCACATTGTATATTCTAGACAGACGTTCATTGAGCTGAATGTGAACAGAGTCAAATCTAGTGCCATATTAAAAGGAATGCTATAAATAGAGATTTATAAACTAAATGAACTGTACGGCATAATGTATGGCTTTAATATCATAATTCACACTGACTTGTAATCAATACACAAGGCTCTTGACCCCTAATCAACATTGATCAAGCTACAAGTAATGCAGTTTCCCAGCCCCCCAAGGGACAGCTGTACTAATGAATGTAAACATAGCTTCTAACAGGAGCTATGAGGCCGCTCTTTACTTGGTCCAATTCACTTATCAGACATCTAAATAGACAGGATCCGAAACGTCTCCTCGTGGATTCTTTCACTCAACCATCCATTTAACTCAAACACAGAAAAGGCACTCTGTCGAGGGTATCCATCTCTCTTTGGTGTGCTCACACTCTGTGAGACATTGACGGATTGTGCATTGAACTTGGCTCGCTGCAGCTGCCATCAATCATTTCCTATGTCCCATCGCGCCCCTGCTGGTTTATCATCACCCCCTCCGCCAGCACCAAAAATCAGACAATGGGACGGCCACAGCGCCCGACACCTAAACTGGGGTAAACACTGTGATCCAACTTGACCCGGTGAGGACTTCCGAGCTAATCCGACATCCACAGCGTTGACTTAGAGAGGCATCTTGGGAAACAAGGCAAACAACCAATTTACAGAAGTAGGTCTTGTAATTATGTGAGGCTTTAAATGGTAAATAGAAGAGTTCAAACTAGCAATTGTGATGTAAACCACAAGCTCTACTACAGGGCTCAAGGAGTTCTTTAAGGGAGATACCTGAGGGGCTCAAAATTAAATTGACGGAAAAAGAAAAGCAGATACTTTAAAAATTACGACATTACAAACCAATCTCAAACACGGTGGAATAAAATGTCATCTCAGGCATATCAATCTGTGATGGGAAATAGGTATATCCTCTTTTTTGACACTATGCAGGGCAAAAAATATTTGCAATTACTGCTTATGACAACAATGTAATGTGACCACAACTTCATTTACTTGGTACTGTCAGGAAGTTTATAACAGTGACTTATCCAATGATAGTGTACAATCTACTATAAACTGCTGAAGCCCATCTGATACTGCATCTCAAGTCTATATCAACAACACAAACCCAGATGGAGCCAGGATGTATCTCAGCATTGGTATAGCAATAAAGCCATAGTGGATGGTTGATGTGTGTCAATAATGGGCTCTATACAAAGTGCATTTGCAAGGAGCTTATCAAGACAAATATACGTTTCTGTTTCTGTTTCCTGTTACCTCACTGATCACTAGTGCGCTGCAGAGGAACCACATTGCCCTGATTGCTCCGGTGCTCCAACCATTAAAAGTCCCTGGCTGTATTGTGTACACAGATGCTGAGAGATATAAGTGATCGAAAGCAGGACATTCTCCAGACAGCGAGACAAACGCCCCCCACACAAACAACAATCCCACTAGCACAGACACACACACACAACCAGACACGAGGAGGCTGAGCTCCACTCATTTCCACTGTGTCGGCGTACCACCATCTCCAGCCAGAGAATACCCCCTTTCCCTTCTGGCCCGCCTCGTGGGAACGAGGCTGGAAATGTGGCTGTTTTTGGAGCACTCGCACCGCGTATGTGTGTCTCTGCTTATTAGTCATCAATGGGGGGGAAGCTCCGGCGTTTGTTCCTTTCCTCACTGGCACATTACACACAGCCAGCCCATCCTTTTTGGCTGTCGTACGCCACAAATTCTGGGCAGCCTGTTTTCTGGCCGCGTGCTTACTTCGGTTACGCAATGGCTTCCGTCATTTCCACACAAGCAAAAAAAAAGAAGGTTATTGTATTCATAAACAGTTGCCATGGAGATCCACCCACACAGGCAGACTCAGCGGAGGGAAGAACGAGGGAAAATGAAACTTTCATCGATGACAGCTTTTAGAATCTGGGTTTTTAGGTTTACGTTTATTAGAAGTCACAGTTGATGAAACCTGGTTTGACTGGTTACCCAAGTCTGACAATGATAAGACAACACAACACTTTCTCTATCCTTTCATCATCATCATCAATCTTTCAACACAAGCATTCCAGCAGCTCTCTGTCTTGCTCAATACGATACAGAGATTGAACACTGATCACGCAATCTAAAGTACAACTTGCACTACTATCTAGGTCACGCTATCACCCAAAAAGAGTTCAGTGTGACAGTGAAACAAAGCGGGTACAACAAAAAGCATGACTGAAACCTCACAACACACAGGCAATTACAAAACAGGATGGCATGAGACAATGATTCAACCTCCGGGGAGAGTTTTGACAGCGGCCACCCACAAACAACATACCTCAGAAAAACATCTATAACACCCAGAGTGACCCACTTATAATCAGGTTATAAACTAACAGAATAAAGACAATAAGCAGTTCTAGGAGATGTGCCCGTGTGGTTCTTTGAATGACTCCCCCTGTCCACCACTAGGGGTCTCCTGCCATGTGCCTCCTGTGTTTTAAAGGGGAGGGGGTTTAAATCTCTCAAGCTGTCAATCAAAGGCCAAACCAAAACAAGCACCTTGTTCTCTACATTTCTTTTTTAATTTAAGCAAACCACTAAACATTTAAAAAAAGAAAAGCTAAATCTTTAAATTACACACTAAACTTGAAATGTGTTTATATTGGATTTAATAGTATTATTATTGGTATCAGGAATAATCTAGAGATTGTGTCAAAGCAGATAATTCAATTAAAAAACTTTGACAATGGGAATAAGTTTAAAGTTTAAAGGTCGGTCCTGGCTGCCATTACCTTAAATAACCCTATTAGGAGAAGCAGATGACAGGAGACCTTGTTTGTGTCGAGTGGTTTAAATTAAAACGGTTTAAATCAAAGTAAAGACAACATTTAAACTCATCTCTACTGGGATTTGATCAAATAAAAAACAACCAGCAGCCGGAGAGTGAACCGATGACCCCACCGGACTCCGGATCAGCCGGGTCGGACTGACACAGCTCGGCGGCTCCTGGCAGATCCGCGTATTAGTGGATAAAAACTGATTTCTATGTGGCTCCTATAGATCAATATAAATCTTTTTGTATAGACTAAGTTCAGGTTATGTGTTTTGAGCGATTCAATTATAAATATGAGGCTGTTTCAGTGAGCGCAGCCCCACTTTCCTCCCCGTGAAGTCGCGTCAATGGAAGGTTTAAAGCCCCCGTCGCCCACCGCTAGCGTTAGCATGCTAAGTTAGCTTCCAGGCAGCGCCGCGCGGAGAACCGTCGCCTTTCTCGCCCAAGCCTCGCGTGTTTCTCGGTTCCGCTGCACTCCGCCGCCCCGGGACCCCGTCGCCGACCTACCTGCCGTGGAACCAGTCTTTGCAGATGTCGCACTCGATCATAAACCGGCTCACATCGTAGGGCTGCCGGCAGACACAGTACAGCGGGGCCGCCGCCATCTTCCTACTGTCCCCAAACAACGCAGGAATGAAGCGGGGCGGGGACTGAGCTCCGCGTCCGGAAATACCCGAGGCCGCACGAGAGCTTCCGCCACTCGGAGGACACCTCGCCTCTGACGTCACGTCTCGACTGGGTTTCCATTAGTGTGAAAACACAACAATAACAGACACGGTTGTTGGTTCTTTTCCTACAAAGCAAAGACGTCATGGTTTTCTTGTTTTATGTTTTTTATAATTCTGAAAATAAAACTGTTATCTTTCAATGTATGAAAAAAATAGCAATACATGAAAAAACATCTTTACACACTTCTTCATCAAAGCAGCACATGTGAAAAGTTAATAGAGCAAAGTCATTTTAATTTCATGAAAACGTTGATAATACAATCTTCCATTGTAGATAAACCAGTTAGGATGACACACAAACTTCTCTTTGCACCACAGACTGTTTACACACATCTGGCTCACAGACAATAAAAAGTGACACTAT
This sequence comes from Platichthys flesus, assembly GCF_949316205.1. Classification (NCBI taxonomy): domain Eukaryota; kingdom Metazoa; phylum Chordata; class Actinopteri; order Pleuronectiformes; family Pleuronectidae; genus Platichthys; species Platichthys flesus. Next base: position 13,821,819 of record NC_084967.1, read on the forward strand.
ATTGTAAAACTGTCTGTAATAGATAAGTAATATTAGTAGGAAGTAATACAGTAGTACGGAAGAAACTCCAGAGCTTGGAACAGCTACTGCAGCTAGTTAATGATAATAATAATATTAATAAGAATCCCAATTATAATCATAATAATAATAACTTTTCATATAGCGCCTCTCAAACCCCAGCTACAAGATACTGTACTATTAAAAAATGAAACAGCAAGCACTTAAAGAGAAAATAATTAGACACAATTCAAAAGCAAGTTAAACAAAGGTAAACAAGTGATTAAAAGTTATGACTAAACAATGACAATAAAGAGCCTCCGTTTGTGTTATACAAATTAAGAGGATAATTCAGTGAAAATGTACAAAAAGCAAATACAACTGTTGAAAGAAGGTGTAAAAACGGATCTAGTTGATTTACGGAACCGGCATGTAAATGTGCAGCAGCAGTACAGACTTATCTGCAACCTATAAACACAGCTGATATGATATAACCATAAATGTGTCACACAAGCCAAAGCAGCTCTCTCAGCAGAAAATGTGCAGAGTTTATCTTCCTGCCGTTCTCACACTTCTCATCATGCAAAGAGCGACAGAATATCCCAGAGCATCACAGGAGAACCAAAACACAACCAAATCCAGCCCTGGTATGTCTCCATGGAGCGTGTCTGACATGCCCTACGTGCTTGTGCGGTGAATAGCAATGGGACCACCGACCCACAGCTTGATCTGTGAGCTGACAGCACCCATCCCCCCACACACCCATCTGTGCTGCTCTGCATAGTCAAGCAGCTCTGGTGCATGCATGCACAGACTCATGAGCTCTGATTGCACAGGCGAGCGACACATGTGATTCACTGGTTTCGTCTGCAGGTTTGCGTCTGTATTGTTTTTTTTTCTTTGGTGCAGTCTGGGCCTGCAGCAAGACGTAAACATCTCCTTTGTCCTCAGGTGACAATAGCAGCCAGCACCTCACCAGTTGGTTTTAACTGATTGTTATCATGTCTTCACATTCGCTGTTCTCTCTCCCGTTAGTCCAGCAGCTTCACCTCTGGTGTGCAGATCCACACATGCCTGTAAACACTGCTCCTGGAAGTTAATTGCCTCTTGTAAGTGGAGGTCAGAGGTTCTCAAGATGGGTCTGTGTCACTGCTGATGGATAAACGTGCACAACTTCTACTTATTAGAGCAGCCATCATTAACCTCAGAAAAGACCAGTTACATTTCATTGGAAAAGCATGGTTTTAGATTTAAATTTGATCAGTTTGACAGTGGTTTGCACAATTATATAATCTAAATGGAATTATATCAGCTCTTTTCAAAGGACAAAGTGTAACAGGCCGACTTATATCAGACATTTCACAGAAAGACAACTTAATACAATATAATATAATAATATAATACAGATATATATTATGTTATAGTAATAAATTGTTAAATTAATATAATATAGCTTTAATAAAGATAGTTTAACGTTTAATTTAATTCATTTCTAAAAATGTTCAAGAAAAACAGTTATATCACTCTTTACTAGTTTTGTGTTACACCGCCACCTGCTGACTGGGTGTCGACACTGCTCGGTGCGCGTTCCCGCTGTGCGCGCACGTTATACAAACTCTGACGTCACGCTTTAATCCCCAAACAAGGACAGAGAGAGGAGCGCGCCCCCGTGAGTAACTGGCATCATAATGAAGAAATAGAGACAAGATGAAAACTGGTGAGGATCCTCAAAACACTGAAACACGTGATGACACATGACGACAAATGATAACACAGGTAAGACATGTACTGCATGATCATAACATGTAAGAAGTAACGGTGCTGGGGGGGGGGGGCACAGTATATTTATTTTTATATATATATTTAAACACAGATGTTCTGTGGGTCTGTTATTTGGGTTACTTGTCATTTTCTGTGTCTTTAATTTGAAGTGATCCATAAATTCAGTTTATGATAACGGGATATCAGAGCAATAATATGTCATGGTGTTTAGACCAGTACTAAAACCAGTAATGTGATATTTAGACCAATACTAACTACATTTTATGAATGGGTAAGATTTTGATGATGTGATGTTATTAGATCTGAGCGAATGGATATATCGATTAAATGTATTCTCTTAGAACTGAAGCACTGACTGTTTTCCCCCTAAAGTGAATATTTGCATCCTCAATATGAGCAGTTATCAGCTCAGAGGTCAGAGGTCAGATCCTGCCTGTAACCCTGATGTACTCTGATTCTTTGTCGGTGGAGGACGAGGAGGAGGAGACGCGTCCTGAACCCGAACATGAGGCGTCTGTCCAGGAGGAAAGCACTGAGCCTGGTGAGGGAGCTAGACGCCTCCCCCAAAGTGTCAGAGAGCTAGTTGGAGACGTCAGCTTCGGGGGGGAAAAGGTGGGAGAGCCCTTCTGAAATAAATATAATATGAATAATAATAAAGATATGAGGGACTGTAGTCACTGTTGTGTCTCATCCCCAATGTCGCTGATAACGTTTTGTGCGATGGCTCTTCTCACCGCCTTGGAGTTCTTTGTTTATCGAGACATGTTGATGGAATACGAATACTCAGTGGACAAAGATTTCTCCAGGTGTGTTTACATAAATTACACAATTAACTCATTTTTATTTTTATGTTGCATTGCTAATAACTATAACATCGACCAGGATGTTATCGTAGAACTGACTTACTTTCACTCATTCACAGTCAACTGAGAATAAACCTCGACATCACAGTTGCCATGAAATGCCAGCGTGAGTTTTTTAACCTTTGTTTTTTTTTCACACACAGAAACCAGTTATACATATATATATTGATCTATTAGTTATTAGTTATATTAACGTTTGGTTCCAGATGTGGGAGCAGATATTCTGGATCTGGCCGAGACCAAGATCACATCCAGCGGCCTCCAGTACGAACCAGTGAGTCTCACACATTTTATATGCAGAGTTTCTGTTCCAGTTTAATGAAATGTTGCTTTTCACTGCTGACTTTGTTTCTTTGTGTGTTTGATCAGGTTATGAACGACCTGACTCCTCAACAAAGACTGTGGCAAAGGGGAGAATCCATAAGATCACTAAGGAAGCACCGGATTTCAAGTCCCAGAGCAATAGTAAAATATAACTAATCAGCTTTTAACCTTTGGATTCCACATATGTTCTCTTAACCTAATTCTCGTGTTTCAAGTGTTGTACTTCTACAAAGTTAGTGACAGTTTTCAAACCTACATTCAGGACCCTGCTCCTCATCCAGAGCCGGCTGAGAGAGGAGCACGCTCTTCAGGAAGTCCTGTACAAAACTCTGCTGAAAGGAGCTCCCACCGTTCTGCCTCCACGATCAGTGTCACATGTGCAGATACATTTTTCTTATATCATATAGCTCTTGATAAATGGGAGTGGGAGTGTGTGTGTATGTCAGTGTGTGTGTGTGTGTGTGTAGGGAGGGTACATCTATAGAGCCGCTCAATGGCTGAAGGATACACGGAAACGTGTACGTCAACAAGGTGGCAGGAAATCTGCACATCACTGTGGGGTAGTAAGAAACAGATCGGCTCCACGTTAAGGCAGCGAATCATCATCATCATGCAGCTGTAGGATCTTTTAATACATGTACATTGTATTTTTCAGGCCGATTCACCATCCGCAGGTTCATGCCCATATCGCAGCTTTTGTGAGCCATGACAGTGAGTTCCACACGTCTGTCTTATATATATATTTATATTTTATAGTGTCACTCAGATAACAGCTTTTTGACTCTGCTGCTATTGACGCTATTGACAGTTTAATATTTCTTCAAGATTATTCTCATTATTCTAGTGTAAAATTAAAACTATAGTAAGATTATAATCATCAGATTATTGTATATATTATTGAACCTATCCTCTATGCTCTCTGTCTTTTTAGAGAATTGAATACAAACCATAGTACTTCTCTAACCTTTTCCCTGAACCCAACTCTAACCCTAATTTAACCTTAATCTATTCATCTTGAACGTGTCGTCATTCACCACTTGAGGGCTCTGAATTAACTTGTCAGCCCAAACTCTTTCCTCTTCCACCTTCACTGATACTCAAACTTCTTGTCATCCCAACGTACAACGCTCCCATCGATATTTTTTCAATTCTTGCAGCAGAACAAAATACACATCATCATCCCTCAATCTAACAATTCTATTGGTTTATACCAGCAAACCTCTGGAAAGATTTGGATCTCAAACTGGAACTTGAAAAATAAGAATTATGGAATCATTAATCAGAAAAATCGCACTTGCTTAATTCCATCTTGTTGTTTATTTCAGTTTTGCCAAGCAGACTTGAATGACGTGATGTCTGAGCCGGGAACACAGGCGGTCAGACATGTTGCAAATGACACCAGAAAGAAGAACACAACGTTATGTGTTGCCGTTTTGCTAACATACAGTTCACCAGCTCCTGCCCTCGGGTTTCCTGGCGCTCTGCAAAGTTCAAACAGGCGCTGCTGCAGACATTTTGGTTCACCGTCCTCGGAAATTAAGGACGGTGAACCACAGACATTTTTGCATAAATCTTTATTTAGTTTTGTCCCTTTTTCTCCCATAAACGCTCATAATTTATGTATTTGAACTCAGTCAAGAGTCAACCTGTACAACGTTGTACAGTTTAGTTAAAAAATCGCCCGTCACCATTTTAACACTTCTTGGTAGACTCTGTCGGAAGCTCTGCGGTGGAATCACGTGGAGTCACTCACCACGCACAAGAATTCTACAGTAAAATACAATTTTTTTGGTAATCTATAAGAATAATATGCAAGTTCAGATATGTACAGATTTTCCAAACAGGGGTCGAGAATGTATCACAGGGGGGGGGAGGGGTATATAATCTGTCACTCTTGTGATTTAGGTCCAGACATCGATCGCAGTTTGTCTTTCTTAAAAAAAGCAGCCTATCCATCAATTGGGGTAGGGCGTCCCTCAAGGCTCAATACTCGGTCCACTACTTTTGTTTTGTATATCAACTTGCAAATACATCATGTTTTCCCTTTAAGCAGATGAGAGTCTATATATTGCAATCAGTAACAACAATTGCTGCAGACTCCGGCCTGTTTCCTCGCAGTCAACAGCTGCTTTACAAAGATCCTTCTTTTCTTACACATGAAGCCGAGGTGGAAAAGCTCCGGCTTGTAGCTTTCATAGCTTCCATATACTCTGCTCAAGTTTATCTGACTTGGTGATATAAGTGTTCCCTTCTTTTCTTCAAGCGGTGTATTAGCATTACAGTTGAGTCACTGTGGCAGTTTTCACCTTCTCTAAAATAAGATAAACCAAGAACCTTATTTAACCACTTCGGTTCTTAAGTTATTTCCTGAAAGGTCAAAGTTCACGGCGCTCGGTTGGAAACAGTTGGGAACACTGTACAATATATCCCACTGGGCTATATAAATAAACTCAACTCTGATGTACTCTTATTTATATATAATACACTGCCGAGGTCTACCACTTAACAGACGAGCCTTTGACGCAAGTATAAAGATGTAAAAGTAGTTAACTTAGTTTCAGTAAAAACTTCTGTACAAACAGGCAAAAAGTGGAAGAGTGTTCCGAGACAGAATCGTGTGACGGTAAATTAAGTGACGACCTCAGCAAGAAAGACGGCAGATCTGTATGTTCCGTATCTAGTAATGCGGTTGTCTGTGTGTGTGTGTGTGTGTGTGTTTGATCTTAAAAAGGCTATAGATACACATAATACATGACGTGCAGATATCCAAATCACCTGCGCATCAATAAAGACAGGAAGTGGCTTTCCCCAAAGTAAAAAAAACCAACACCCAAAGTAACCTCGTAGAAATTGTCCTCCACTGAAGAACTCCTATATTTCAAGTATGAAAAAAGAGAAGAAATCGTCCCAAGGCAAAAGGCACCGAGATCCAAGAGGATGGAGCCCATGTGGTGGAGAAGAAAGTAGAAATCACCCAGAAGGCTTATTGTTGCATATATAATTGGCCACTTTGAGAAGAAGAGGGTTCGAAAATGAGTGAACACTTTTTTCCGGACGGGGTTTGGTGACGGATTTCCAAAATGAAACACATAATTCACGGCTGGTAGACGTCTTTCCTCCATCCTGAGTGCTTCACTCGACCGCCGCCCCCGCACGTAGAGATCCTCCATAATCCACACCGAAACGAGTCCTGCTGATTTCTAAAGGCGAGGGGGGGGAGAGGACTCAGTTGGTTAAGGTGCTGGATGCACGGAAGTAGGAGAGGAACTTGAAACAGAGGCTGACCACAAAGTACCAGATGTTTTGGGCCATCTCCGAGCGGGCGATGAAGATCCTCCAGATGAAGATGATGAGCAGAGTGTTGAAGGTGTAGCGGATGTTCCTCAGTCTGCGAAGGAGAGAGACACAGTTAAAACAATAAGACTATGATTTCTATATCTGGTCTGTACAGTAAAACTTAAATATGTATATGTGGGTAAGTTGTTTTCAGGTAAAACCATCCTTTGGCAGCATATTTGCATAGACTCATTACACTTAATATGTAAAGTTCACTTACTTCCTCAGATGCTGCCGGGCAAGAGGAATGTCGGCCATGTCCTCGTTCAGGACGTACTTCTTGGTGCCGATGCAGTAGTTATCTATGTACTCGGGCCAGTTCAGCTGACGCACATCAAAGTTAAACGTCTGCGAGGGCAACAAAGAAATAAGACAGATGTTGATACCAAAGTCAAGAAATAAAGTTGAATACCGCTTTCAGCCACAAGGTGGAGCAATGGGCTCCTTAATGCTAGAACAGTTGATTATATTGTCAGTGTCATCGGGTTCAAATAGAAGAAGCAAACTTATTTAATTGAATAAAGAACTTTTGATAATTTAAAGTGAAACTGCAAATAAATTATTCATTTGAAGTAAAAGTCAGAAGAATTCAAGGTATCAAAAGTAAAATTATTCATTGTGACCAATCAGAGAGGGAATTATGAGTGCGAGGATAACCTCACCTTCTTGTCATCTGGTGTAAGCTGTTTCAACAACATGCTCATGTTGTCCGATTTCCAGTCCCAGTCCTGGGCGCTGAAATACTCCAACAGGTCGATGGCCTTGTGCAGACGATTAAAGATGCGCATCATCCTAGAGCGAGAGAGACAAAGGTCGGAGGTCAAGACAGCTGAACTATTCTTCAGGTGTTACGCACAACAGGCGTGTTGGAGTCTTACTGCGGCTTCTTTCCGGTGAGTCGCAGGAAGAAGTCGTAGAGGAGGGCGGGGACTTTGTGGCTGACCAGGATCCAGTACTGGTAGATCAGGTAGTTGGAGGTGATGTTGGCGTTGGGCCGGCGGAAGGCCTGCTCCAGAGGGTTCCTTTTGAAGGACGACATCACGTGGTACTCTGCAGAAAACAAAAAAGATACGAACGGATGAGATGAAGTCACAAAACCCAATGACGGCCTAATTCCTAAACATATCTTTCCTTTTGTGGAGCTCGAGGAAACATGGTAAGAGCAGTGGTGAGTGTTGTTTAACGACCCTTTTTCAAAGATCAGTGCATATGTTTTCAGATGATTGGAAGTTAAACCCTGTGACGTGAATCCAGACACATGCTGGGGCTCAGGCCTGTGGTGATGCCATGATGCAACATGGAGTTTTTTTTTTTATCTCTTAAAGCAAACTCACATGTTACACAAGTTACCGACACACAAACGCAAAGATTTGCAGCTTCTGTGGGATCACGACTTCCAGGATCAGACATGCGACCTTGATCATTTCCCCCCCATCGAGCACTGAGCTGCAGCCCCCCCTTCCTCCTCCTCCTCCAGCATCAGTCGTCCACAGACACACACAGCGGCCATGTGACTACACATTACGTCACACACGGCACGCAAACTAGGCCTCGCAACCGGCTGCTCCCATGGCAGCAGATACGTGGTGGCGGCGACAGGGATGTGACCGGATTCCAAGGTGACGGCCAGCTGGGGTCCGGCTCCTTGCCGCCTGGTCGGGAGGAGCGCCGCAAACCTTGAGCCGCCCACAGACGTCCACTACACACCATTGGAAAGGATAAACTGGGCTAAAGTATCCTCCTCCTTTACGTATCGTTTTAATATCACACGAAGAGAAGAAAATCGAATTCTGCTCGTTGTTTCTCGCCTCCTCTGATCCGCTCGCTCTCGATTAGCTTCATTGCTCGCTCTCGCTCGGTCAGATTAGTGTCCACCATTCCTCTTTCATAACCGGGGGAGTCGCTGGGATGAGACCTAATCCTGCTCGCAGCCGCCTGGTGGCAATTTCCCTCTGCGGAGGGAACATGTTTGCTAATCTGAGAGGGAAAGAGAGGGTCCCCTGCCATCGGGCCAGTCTGACATCCAAAGCCTCTAATCCCACTGTACGTGAGGGCCGCTGCGAGGGAAACTGACTTTTCACTCGTCCCGACGCTCCATCGTTCCATCCCCAGCTCAGAACAAACAGTTAGGATAAAAACAAAGGGTCTGGTCTACTGTTATTGATTGCATTGCTGTGCATCAGTCTCTAAATCTGAATGTTAAACTCAGTTTGAGTTGAAGAAATTGAATTGTAGAAAAATGTGTCTATATCTATGACCGACCCCCTCATCAGGGTTAAATCCATCTTCCATCTCCTGCCAGCTGGGGGCACTCACTCCCCACGAGGCCCCTGACACCCAACCGCACAACCATAACACCAGGACATTACATCACCACACTGGAGTATTGATTTGTGATGATGAGAGCCGAGCCGCACAACAATATTGTGGGTTTGCCAGACAAAACTAGCCTATAAATGGTGTTCTGTTCCCTTAGAGCAAGAGGACCCAGAGGGAGCGTACGTACCGATCTCTCCCCAGTGGAACGGGTTGATGCCGCCGGTCGTGCAGTTGTACACCAGAGCTGTTTTAGGTCTGCAAGGTGGGAGAAGGTCGATAAGAACACATTAGTCCCAATTAACTTACAACACAGAGCAAATAGACTATGAAGGTTGATCATAAATTCAAAACCAGAATTGGGGAAAAACATAAAGGCTGAGAAACTGAGGGGTAACTGAAATTAAATTAAACACATAATATCCAACGGGGCTTTAAGACTAAACTCTGATTGTTCTGTTTTTCTGCTGTTCTTCTAAAATATAAGTACAAGTTGTCAGATACATAAACACTGACATAACACAAGAATGTTTATGTACCCTGCGTACAGCCTGTATTTTATGTAACTTGGGTCTCAAAGTGTTTCATGATTCTGCTGCTTAACTTTGCTTAAATTGAAAATTGTAGACCATCATTAATTTGAATCCTGTCTTTTTAAATGGTGTCGTGTCCGACTTTTGAATCTTTTACCAGGTTGCCTTAAAAAGGCTCAACAGAACAGTGTTATGGGTATAAGAGGACACTGAATAATTACAGCTGCCGTCCTCAAAACAACATAAATATATATTAATATATATTTTTGAGTCAGTTTACTCATCAAGGGGGAAACTACACACTGGATTCTAGTGTGGTTCTAGTTTCGAGATGTGAGGTTCAGGTTCTTTCAGGACGAGTCTGTGCCTCTGTTAACTGACCTGTGTACAGCCGTGTACCAGCCGGCAGCCAGAGTGAGGTTGATGACCACGTCCACGGGGATCAGATCAGCCACCGCATCGTTGTTGGCTCTCATGGTGCGCAGGATTCCCTTTCCGGCCTGATAGGAGAACAAAAGAGACTTAACGGGAATTCAAAAACTGTGTTTAAACGTGAACAGCATGTGTTTTACTTACAGCTATGAAGACTCCGCTCGGCCCGTTGAAGTTGTCGATCCAACCCTGAGGAGCAGCAGCAGAGACGTGTTAATCCTCTGAGACTCTCATGACATTAACTTTATACATCCTTCACATTTAGTGTGTGTATGTTTTCGTGTTCTGAAACAGCTGTTCGGGCTTATGTTACTTCCTGGGGTGGGAACACAGGAGGGGCTGTGGTCAGGAATGACCTGAACATTTGTTTTAAAACCAAGCAAGGAAAGCAGTTGCATCCAGACGAGGTTGATTCCCTTCCAGTGGAAATTACCTGAGCTACCACTACGTAACCTTCTCCTTCTTCTAAAGTCTCTTGGTGGTTGGGAAAAAACAGTAATTGGTGCATCAGATTAGTTCCCACTGGAATGGAATCTGGACTATGTAATGTTCTGTTCCTAAAAGAAGTCGGTTCTGATCTGCACTGAATCCATCCTGGTGGAAAGGACGTATCAGACTTCACGTAAACTTCTCTGGTCTCTCAACCTTCCCTACTTCTCCTGCTCCACCATTACTTCTCTTTTTAAATCGTCCTAATTTATTATTAACCGATTATCTTCCATCCTGGGCCACTCAAGAGGAGGGAGGAATTGACCCGAGCAGCTTCACGTCAATCTATATCTCATGTCCATTGGTTTAACTGCCCCAGGAGGACACTTAACAAGGAGGGATCTAGAAATCGTCATATGGATGAACGAGCCTGTTCCCATGTCCAAGTACGATATGTGAAAGTGGTTGATTTCCGTGGACTCACAGGGAACGGCTCCTGCCAGCTGGCTCCCACTATGGAGGGTCTGATGATGCCGATGTTGAGCTTGTCCTGCTGCTGCTGCACCACGTACTCGGCCAGGGCTTTGGTGTAGGTGTAGGTGTTGGGCCGTTCGCCGATGAGGCCCGGCGTGATGTCCCGCACCATGCTGTCATCCATCCACCTGACAAGGAAATTCAATACACAGTCAGACACACGAAGCACTGACAAACAGAACAGACATATCTGTATTTGTTATTATATGTTGGCCTCCTCCATGTAAGCAGATTGGACATGGACCAAGCTAAATCACACATTTAAACCCATTTCTCTCAAAGATGGTACGAAATAAGGAAACTGATACTTTTTTATATATATTACTTATGCTCCCTATGATTAGTAAATATAACATATGGATGAGAATCTAATATTTTACTTTAGAAGAAAAAATGATTTACGTTTCAGTTATTAAGTAGCTGTTGTACGGCTTTACTATATGAAATGACGCTTCACCTTTGACATATTTCCTGAGGGTCGATACAACCTGTCTGTCTTTAAATATTTTAGGAAGTTTAACAGTTTCAGAGACAGTTATCCCTCGCAGCTTGAATGCCGCCAAACCAGAATTGCTCGAATGTCTCTCGTCCACTCACTCCAGGGACTCGATCAGCTTCTGGGGTTCGATGGGCGGCGGGTAGATGACCTCATCGATGTGCTTGCGGTTGCAGTTTGCATAGGCGGTGGAGTAGTGAATGAAGGCCTCGAGGTGGTGCATCTGGTGGGCCAGGCTCAGGAGCTGCTGCGTGCCGATTACATTCAGTCGCAGGGCGAGTCTGACGGGAGAGAGGGCACATACAGTGTTAAATAGTGTGTGTGTGTGTGTGTGTGTGTGTGTGTGTGTGTGTGTGTGTGTGTGTGTGTGTGTGTGTGTGTGTGTGTGTGTGTGTGTGTGTGTGTGTGTGTGTGTGTGTGAGAGAGGTAGGAAAGGGGTGAGCAAGTGTGATGGAGATGAAATGTCTGTAAGGGAAAGGCTTTTAAATAGAGTGTGTGTGTGTCTGCGTGTGTGTGTGAGACTGCTATTATTTCAGTCTGAACATTTGCATGTAAGAACATTTGCATTTGCCGTCGACTAAGTGTTTTCCTAAATCTGAATTTGCTGAACATGATTGGTACAATTTTAAAAGCCCCAGAAAAACAAAAAATCTAAAATAATCAGGCGTTTTTTGTGTAACATAAATAATAACCTCCTTGTTGAAAGTAATCTAGAAACTACACCGAACTATTTATAAGTATTAATGAATTTCATTAGTTATTTCCCAACGATTTGAGAAAACGTGTGAAGGAGGATTGGTAAAGTTGAGACGAGGGGGTTTGTGTCCACGTGATCCTCACTTGAGCGGCTCGTCGAAGCGGATGGTGGCGGCGCAGTGGAAGATGATGTGGATGCAGGCGCTGAGCTTCTCCACGTCCTCCGGGCTGATGGCGAGGCCCGGCTCCATCAGCTCGCTGCTGATGGGGAAGATTTTCTGGTGGAAGTCGGGGTTGTCCTCCCGCACGCGGTCGAAAAGCTGCCAAAACACAAACGCACACACAGAGAAACATCAGTTTAACAAGCCATTATGCTAACAAGCAGCGTTAGAATGGCGAGGCCCGGCTCCAGGAGCCGCAAAAGAGTGGCGCCAGTTTTTTATTTCCGCCGGCGTGGCTGACATCTCCCGCAGCTGTGCAGAAAGACACTGAGCAGATACAGGGTGGGAGATGGCATGAGAAAAAGAACGAGGGTGAGGGGAAGCGAAGGGATTGGCATCGACGTGCGTGCTTTCTCTGTTATGAAACTGTGCGTCAGATGTCCCAGGAAGTAGAGCTCTCTTCCTGAATAGGACAGACGTTGAATTAAACAGCTTCAAACATCAGTTTATATTCATGTTCTGTGGGTCCATCAGTCTCTTCTGCTTCTGCTCTTCCTCTCTTTTCCAAACGCTGCCCATATCAGGCACAAACCTTGACGTACAGTATGTTAAGTCATGACCAAGAGCCATTCCCATTCGGCTGGGGAAGGGTTTAATCATGCAACGTTTTTTCTGCATCATAGCGTAGCACTGCTTCTGTTATGTAATGCAAAAATATCCCCCATCCCTCTGCTCTATGGCAGCAGTTGGCAGTCAAAGAGCGGCAGTCTGCAGAGAGCGGCCGCAGAAGAAGAAGAAGAGATTCAGTCAGTGTCAGTGTTCTCATCTCTTTCCTAAAAAAGGCAAAATCATTGTGTCTTGTGGTCGTAAGCTGCTCTCAGATATGCACTGAAGTCCAGACAGTTTCCCGTTTGCAAGAATGCTTATTCCTCCAGACATTTGCCCTTGGGGGAAGTTAATTCCGGAGTGGAATTTTTTGTTCCTCATACCTAGACACCACCCCTCACCTGAATGTTGTCCCTCTTTGTACATTCTGCAGTGTCACTGAACAAAGTGTTCTCTCTTCTCTGTGATTCACAGCAAAACCAAACCAACCAGATTTGCCAGTAGCCCCCAAAGTGTCTGGGTCGTCTGCTGAGGACGTCTTCAGGAAAGTTCAAGAGCCAACGTGAACTCCTCTGTGTTAATGTGGCCGTTGACCCACTGTATCTGTCACAGTGATAATCCTCACAAAGCAGCGTCAGCTAGAAAGAGTTTCTTCTGAGATGTCACTGACGAGGACTTTTGGGGATCAACCGTGTCTTAAAAAGTCCCAGAATAGCAAAGACTGCTCGTGGAGGAACAGCCGCTGACACGCATCCCTCTGGTCGTGCGATTGTTATTCATGAGGTCTGAGAGTGCTGCTGAAACCAAAACCACTTAAAAAATTCAACACCGGGGGACAGCAAGGGATGGTTTCGACCGAGGAGGAAACTTGTAACCGCATTAAGTTGAGTTCTTACTCAAGCTTTTAGAGAAAATAGTGTTGGCGGTAAAACTAGATCTACAGGACGGACCACATCAGGAATATGGACTTGTTCTGTCAAGCAGAAATATGAAAAGACAGTTAAAGGCTGATTGCAACATCAACAGGATCCTGTTGAACAACCTGAGGGAGTGCAATAGTTCATCATCATATTCATCTATGTTAACTGACGTGATTCACGCCTTTAGGTACATAAAGAGTAAATAGAGAGTAATACAACTGCCACATTTCCGGATGTAAACCGGCTACAAAACCAGCTCTGTCGTGACTGGGGCCACGCTCTGGTTTCTCATTTCCTGTGTTACACAACGAAACACACCCTTTGTTCACAGAAAAATAGCAGCACGACTTTTAACTGGGATTGTTCTTATGAAGGAGCCCTTGATCCGAAGGTAAACTTCAGACTGACCCAGAGGGGAGACAGTGCAGAGGGGTTCGGGGGGGGGGGGTGAATGAGGCAGTAGAAAGTGGGCTTCAGAGGGCTCTTTGTTGTGGCAGAGAATGGCATTGTGTGATTGTTTTGTTAGATGGATGATAAGTGGTCTTGTGCCAGCCTTCCGCCGCTCGCATCTACCAGTGCACCGTTCCCCCCCGGCCCTTGGGCATCGGCGGGCAAACCGCCTTGTACCGGGAGACAATGCTCCACCAGTTTGTGTTTCCTCTACGCATTGCGACGAGGACAACATCCCCACTGCCTTCCAGCCACAAGTGATTCATCTTGTAGTCGAGACAAACAAAGTCGTGTTCGTGAACAAGCAAGAATCAAGGTCTGTAGAGTCACTTCTCCGCTGTGACTTTCCTTTGCTTAAAGTGTAATGGGGGCTAATACATCTGGTCACCATGTGGCCTGGTCCTCGTCCTCTTGTTTGTTTAAAATCTCCCTAAGAGTCTGGGATTTGGCTTTCATCCTCAACACTGTTGGTCGTCCCACTGGCAGAGGAAGCCAGACCACCAATCAGAGATGGACATGCCGGGAAATTTTACTGTAGCTAGGGAAGGTTTGCTAAAGTGTGTCAGACAGAAGCAATTAACAGCTGCACCCTCAGCGTTGACCTCCATTTCCTGACACGCTCAGTCTATATTAGTCGAATAATAGGATGTGAGCAGGAATATACGGACAAAAGAAGCCAGACAATTGTTTATTCACGGTGTAAACACGGAGGATACAATGGAGGAACCGTGGCTAATTCTTATTTTTCTGACACCAGCCATGTTCTCTTTCCCATCTGTCAAAAAAGAGACAAGGCCTGATGCTAAGGATGAAATGCTTTGTCTCGAGAGAAGTCAGAAAAGCGAGGCGTCTCGTGGGAAGCTGTGAGGAAGGACAGACGTGACTTATCCCCCAGAGCCCTCAGCATATTAAGGAGGAAAAAAGGGTTCATCTCCTCTTCTCCTCCTCCTCATCCTGTCTTCAATCCAGCCCTGTCCCTCCCTCCCTCCCTCCGAGGCTCCCAGAGGCATAAGAACTGATTTAACCAGCGCATGTCACTGCACATTTCAACACTGCTGCTGAGCAAAACATCCTCTCAGTCGGAGCTGGAGATCAGTACGATAAACTTAATGTGCACGTTGGAAGAGACACTGTCTGCTCTTTCTTTATTAAGCTCTAAATCAAAGCTTCGGGATTTAGGAGAAACCCTCATCAATGCAAGCTAATGAAAACGGACTGTCTTCTCATGTCTGGCTCCGGGCGGCGTTCGCCGTACACAAATCAATTCAAACCAATCGATATGAGCAGAACAAGGTTTAGAGTAATGGAGCGTCTGGGCTCGGCGCTCGGTATGTTGGTGGCATCGTGTTCCGGTCCCTCAGACAGTGACGTCATCGGGAGCCAAGGAGAATGTTCTAGCCCCTCCAAGAGCAGACAAATAGACATGAGGCTGAGTTTACGGTGCGAGCGGCAGGTCTTTGTGTTCTCATTAAATATGACGAGACTGAAACAAGCTATAAATACAACACTGACATTTTCATCACCATTTAAGATTAAGACTACTTTTATAAATGTAACAGTCACGCTCTGTCCTTGGTTGAACACTGTCCACCTGATGACATCTTTCAGGTTCTTATGCTTTCTAGTTAAATTCTTAAACCTTTAGTTGGTGCGATTGCACTAGTGTGCACGTAAAGTTTTAGGAATGCAACGTCCTCATTGTGTTTGCTGCTTCACCCTTTGTGGCTCGTGAAGATAATCCTCAGGCTGGAGTTGGATAACTCAAGAGTCGTTATCTTGATGTAACCCTGCGGCTCAGATGTGAAACCTTTCCATTGACGTAATATCGATTGTCGTTGTGACAAGGAAAGGCGAGTCGGACTTGTGTCACTCGGGCGGATTTTCTGCATCAGATAGGTATCAGAGTTTATCTGAAGACGGAGCAGCAGCAGGTTGTTATCTTGATGAACACGAGCCTCTGTGATATGGAGAGCAGTGTCTCCTCTGTCCTGCCACCGGATCCCGAGCAATCGCCCAAACTTCTGCCCCACTTTTTTATACTTCATTGAGATCGGTTTGTCGACTTTCTTCACTCTCCCCAAGCCATTTCCACAGTATCGATTATCCAATACCAAAATGCCAAATAACAAAAAAAGGGCATCTTTAAGTTGTGTCGCCCCCTTCGGGTCTCAGAGGGAAATGAAGCTACAGAAAGTCATGGTCACTCACAGACACCTGACAGACTCTCCAACCAATGTAGAGACTCTGTGCTAAAACTTCATGACTTCACCAGGGACGTCTTAATGTGCCAATTTGTTTAATAAACTGGAGTTAATTTGTAGCCTTATTTATTACTCAAAGAGGCATCAGTTTTGAGCCCTAAAGCAGAAAACGACACCAGAATAAACGTCTGTTCATCCTTCAGGATTGAGTCGTATATTCTTCAGGTGGCATTAAGAGTTCAGGAAGCAATTTCATCAACTCCACAAGTGGAAAAACACAGCGGTGCCCTGTTAAGGCCAGAAGGATCAATAAACCTTGAAAGATCGCATTGGCTCTGGATGCAGACAAGAGGAAATCAATAAAACCATGTAGTTATGATGGATCAGATTGTGTTAATGGGGAAATTACTGGAAACCACTGAGCAGGGGGCTGCACCCTCAACACAGAGCGAACGTCAGACTGGGGAACAAACATCCTGTGATCAATGGTCTTTAATGCTGAAAGTGCAGGAGCCCTGCGTCAGGACTGTTCAGCAGAAACAACCGGAGCCTGAGAATTAGAAGGTGAGTGAGTGCAACTTTTCTCTTACATATATAAAACCTTCTTAAACGGCATGTTCCTTTTCATCCATGTGTCTGAAATGCACCATCAACAATCTAGTAGTAATTCTAGTTCTAGCACCTGCCTCACGAAGTTCCCAGACTTTTTTATGCAACACATTCACAAACACGCCCTTATTGTTTTAACTCCATGAACACAACAGATACAGGTGAGGCTTGTTTCCTGAACACCAGCAGTGACGCATTATGAGCTGAGCTCTGGTATTTACGGCATTAATCTGATACACAGGACGTCAGTGAGGTGGGTCCGTCTGGTTCAGAAACAAAGCAACTTCCAATAATCTCTGCTTTTTTTGCAAACCCCTAAAAACCCCCTAAAACTGGGGATGAATAAAAACCTCGAGGATCAAAACGATTGCGGAGAAAAAAGTGGAGCCGACTCGTAATTGCTCAAGCAACAAGACAACATCTGCTCAATAAACAACTGGTTCAACATCTCGCCTTCTCGGAGCCATTAAACAACATGTTTGAACAAATATGGCGGGAAACATTCGGCTAAACTCACAGACTGGCAACCAGCGACCATCAGGGAATGTCGTGAGGAGACGGTGGAAAGTATTTGAGAGGTTGATTCAGACTCTGTGGCCTTTTTGGTTTAAAGTGGTGAAAATCAAGTTTTATTGAGGGATGCATTCATCTATTTTATTAATTTCAGTCTTTATTTAATTACATTCATCTTCTTTCAATCATCTAATGGTTTTTGCAGAGAGAAGCTTTATTAAAGGGCCTTCACACGATGTCAATGCTGAGGCACAGAAGCACAAAGTGACACATTGATCACTGCACATCCTCTACAGCAGGAATCAATACTCCTTCCACAGTAAACACACAGTAAACCCTCCTCTGATCAGGATCCTGCCTTGAAGGCAAAGTGCCACACATCCCCGTCCGTCCAACCAGAGATTCCACCTCCCACCTCTCTCCAGCGGACATCCGAACTCAGAGATGGAACGTTAAGACTGGTGCAGGGATTAACGGCCCACTTGAGGGTGGGAGAATCCTGCCGAACAGCAGGGGAGGAACCCTGTGGACCCAGAAGCCCACTTGTATCCAAAGATCTGACATGGCCATTCAGTTCCTGGCACCAGAGACGGACAGAGAGGTGGACGAAGCTTAAATGTCAAAGAAAGTGCACCCGAGATGCGCAGACAATGAGATTCCTATCGGTTTGTCCTTTTCCTCGCTCAGGGCAGCTCCGTGGGATAGATCGCTCGGCTGTTATCTAGCAACAGGTGGTAAGAAAGATATGGGCCGGGCCTGAAAGAGGAGAGAGAGGAGAGGCTGCTCCAGAGACCGAAACCACTGTTCTCCTCCATGAATTATCCTTGTTCTGAATAGTGTAACACTGATCCCAGGACCCGCATGAATACCCACTGGAACTTGAGGCCTGCAAGTGGAAATTGAATGACATCACTTGTGAATGGGGCCCGAGCTTGAGTGAGTCTGCACTTGGCAGAGCATCAATTGCTGCCCTGATAGCAGACACTATTAGAGCGATGCCAAATCCAATGGAAATTTGTTGAGGGGGGGGGGGGGAATACTGGGAAGACCAGCAGCAGAAAAAAAAATCATACGTCACTATGAGTGAATGTGAAGTGGGTGAAATACTTAGAACAGGAGTAATCGCTTGTGCAACATGAGTTCTGTGATGTTTTGGAGTATTGATATTGTTGACACAGCTGCTCTCATCCTATTTGGCTGAGTGAGGATTAACAATCACTGCTCTAATCCTGGTTAGAATGTTGTTATTGGGTTAAAATGATCAGTTGATTGACAGAAATATATCAGACATAACCAAATTACTGCTCTGTTTTTAGTTTATGCAACAGGAGAGAGAATTCTACAAGCCCCCGGAGTCGAAGGTAAAGTACATTTAACAACCTGGGTAATTCTATATATTTTATTGTGCACTATTTATCATAATGTCATATCTAAATGTTCCCTCTCATTTCCTTCTGTAAAGGAATTAACAGAATTAAATTAATTTCACAGTGAAAGAGGTTCCGGGAAAGTTTAGCGATATGAAAAGACCGGAAAAAGTCTAAATTCAAGGGGTCAGATCCAGAGCGGTGATCAGAGCGACAAGCGAAGCACCAAGTTCAACCAGAGCAGCAGAAATAGAGAAGTGGGGGCGATACAGGGAAGGTGTGATTCTCTTTAGGTGTGTCTGACAGTTTGAGGCCGACAGCCCCCGGAGAGCAGGAGCATGTGAGTTCACAGCTGCTGCTTCTGAACCTCAGTGACTCGCTCCGGTGCCGATACATCACTTCATTCAGTCCAATTTGTGATGAGTCATGCCCCCCCCCCCCCCCCCCCCCCCCATGCACCTCCTTTATTTCTTCCCTTCTTCATTGTCCCACCTCCTCATCCTCACCTCCTCTTGTGATAATTTTTTCATATTAAACTAAACCATAACCACTGCACATTTCGGTGAAGACGTGAGTGATTCATCTATAATCTGTAACTTTTGTCTCGTTCAAACAACAGAACAGACGAGAGAATGTATAATATCATAGTCACCTTTTCTTCTGCTCCTCCAGAACAACTCATTCACATTGTTATTCTGTGTTCCTTCGGTATTCAATAACACAGAAAGCTAGCTCGCAGTGTCCCATTCATCAAGTTGCTTATCCTCGATATTCTCCTTTAAAGTCTTTATCTAGAGTTTTAAAAAATCTATTAAAAAAAAGGCTCAGTTCACCGAGTTCATTAACAGAGAAATCCCTGCCCTCATGAAAACTCCACCAATGACCTGCAAGTGCTCATGTTAGATCTATAATCAATTCAGGCCTAGTTCAAGAACTGGAATGAGTATTGAGTGATTAAATGCTGGATCCAGAGCGAGAATGAATAGATTGATAAAATCACTATTCATTTAAAAACACAAATCCTCCCACGTGAGGAGCCGTAAACACACAAAGTTTATTGTGTTTGCTCAATAAGCGAATTTAATTAAACAATTTTGTTGCTGTTAATTTAGATTTTTTTTCTCCAATTTATGGATTATTCAATAACGGTTCCAGCTTTAATAGTCGCCTCTCCAGTGCAGTGCAGCTCGATCATCTCTTTCTCAACCATAAAGACCAAATCCACAAGAATCGGGGGAGCAGTGGGTGGAAAATGACTTACTTTGCACTTTATCATGTCGCTGACCCTCTGCTCCATGGACTGCCCGGCTTTGGGTCTGACCAGGATGTAGAGGGCTTTGACCTCGGGGCACGACCTCAGCAGCTTCTCCACCAGCACTTTCCCCATGAAGCCCGTGGCCCCCGTGATCATGACGTTCTTGCCGGCGTAGTATTCCGCTATGGACGTTATGGACGCCATGTTGCTGCGCCGCTGTAGATGTGTGTCAGTCTGGTCGTTTCCTCTGTTGTCTGCTCCTCTCACCCGTCGAGGTTCACAGGCAGCTCCTGCAGGGGGGGGGGGGGGGGGGGGGATAAGAATTAATACAAACTGAATAAGTAACTCTGGTCTGAAAACAGAGCCTACACCGTGAATCACAGTAATGTGAGTCAAGGTCACAAGAAAAAGAGAATGCATGAACGTGCAGCTTATTAATTACTTCAGTCGGATGCCCACAGGCACACACCAACACACACCAACACACACCCACACACACAGCAAATTTTAAACTGGGGCTCAGCTGTTCTGTGTTCTGACCTTCAATGAGGAAACATGCAACTAGTCTGAAGATTATATGAATATTCACACAGGGATAGAGAGATGGAAATGTTCAGGGGTGGTTTGGCATCTGTGTGTGTTTAGCTGTGTGTGTGTGTTACCCGTCACAGACACACAACGACCCAAGATAAAGTGGCCCTCACCCCCCCTTCATGTCTTTTCTTCAAGGATTTTTGTTGTGTTTCTCAATGTCCGGCCGCCCTCATTCTACGCCGACTTAATTGGATCAATTGCGGCTCTAATGGCGGCGGTGTAATGGACCATGTGTGCTTATTTGGGCCAACTCAATACAATAAATCAGCAGTGGCAGGTGGCCAGGTCCTACATGGTCCTGATTACGGCAAAGACATCAGCTAGAGGCGGACGTGGCTCCTGGCTCCTGACCGAGGGCTCGGCCGCTTGTGATTAGTTTCAGTACCGATGCCCGGTTTCCTGAACCGTTCACCGACACAGACTGTCCGCAAGCAACAGCTGAAGCATCAGTTGGCCCCAAAACAAAGATATTTAATTTTCCTTTCCACTGATGAAGACTGCGCGGCTCGATTCCGCCGAAATTAGGAGCATCTGTGGCCAATCATCTAAATTACATCACAATTTGTTTCCACTTGGAATCTTATCTGCACAATAAGTACGACAAGGGTTTGAGACCTATCAACAACCAAACAAACAACAAATAAGGCGTGACCTTCGCTGCAGCCTACAGCCCCAATGAGAAACGAGTGTCACGCCGTCTGCAGCTCGCATCCATGCTCCCAATGTTGCTGCTCATTTGTGTGTACCCACAACAAAGACGCACAACTACAGCACAGGTGAGTCTTCACAATGTTTGACGGCCTTGTGTCTCCGGTTGGCATCGTTTTCTTTCCCCCGAACAAGCGAACAGTCATGACGTGCTCAGTCTCATCTTACGTTTGCCAACCAACTTGCGAAAAAAGCTGGGGCTGCTGGGACGCCTACATGTAAAGACTTGCCAACATTAGCCCAGCATTAAGTCCGGGCAGACGCTCGATCAGCACTTTCAGGGACTCAGCACAGCAGTGATTTGTTTCCCACCGTGTGTCTTTCATCCTGCCTCCCAGGCAGCGGATTCCCGGCAAAGGCAGAAGTCAGCAACCCAAATCCTCCTGAGCCAAACGTGGCCCGGACAACAAACAGTCTTGTATTTACCTGGTTTGTATCCATTCTGCCTTCTGTGCTTGCAATATTGAATTACGCTCCCTTTACAAACAGGGTGTGAGTTGGATTTAATACTCCTCTCGTTCACAGTCAGAGAAACTCCCATCGAGGCTCACTTTCACAACAACTACTCTAATCCTTTCTTCCAAGGTGTATAATTCACAGACAAGTTAATGTACATGCAGATTTACTACTCTGTATGCACAGACAGCGAAATTAAAAAAAGGTCAAGTCAAGGTCCTCTGCTAAAGCCCATGAGATTCCAGCTTGTGCTTCTCAGTTATTCCCTGTGGACACGAGGACAAGGGCAGAGGGGCTGAGAGTCACAACGGATTAATGCCCGACAATGGAAATGTTCCTGCAGCTGGAAAAGTGTTGGAAGGGACGCACATAACCCAGATTCATGATACTAACACACACACACACCTGCACACTCTTCCAGGGTTTGACAGCTCCACCTCTTCGCCTGTCACTCTGGCTGATGGGGTTTATCTCCCACAAGGCAACATGGGAAACAGAAGCTACAGTGTGATCTTCTATTAGAAAACACTTTCTGCCTCCTTACTGAATTCCTAACGCAATTATTTGGGCTGATGATGCTGGAAATCTTTTGACACTACAGTGTGATGACACTTGAATACTGGT
Source organism: Platichthys flesus (assembly GCF_949316205.1). Classification (NCBI taxonomy): domain Eukaryota; kingdom Metazoa; phylum Chordata; class Actinopteri; order Pleuronectiformes; family Pleuronectidae; genus Platichthys; species Platichthys flesus. The sequence goes on from NC_084967.1 coordinate 13,844,021, forward strand.
ACATATAGTAGAAGCAGAGAGCCTGATCGAATCCTTGCAAGAATTCATATATTTGTGTCTGAACCTGAACTATATGAATATATGAATATCAAACTTTTGTCCGCACCTGGCCTTGGCCATTGCCGACCGTTGGGCGTTGGTCGGGTATCCAGTTTAATGAAGACAAACACAAACCCTATGATAAGAGGTTGAAAGACTGAGTCTAAAGCAGAATGAGAACCATGAGTTGGACGGTGACCACAAAATTCAAGACATCAGAAAAAGGATTTTCAGTGAGCATGAAAAACTCTCCTCTGCTTCCAGAGGCCGCCGGCACATTTTCTTTCCCTTTTTTCTTTTTCATGCTAAAAATCACTTTTCCTGGCAGTATAAAAAAAAAAAATCAATGTTTTATTAATACTTGCACTTGTCAATCATAGCGATTGCCAAGAATCAGCAGAATAAAGCTTAGAGACATTCTGTGATTATTAACCTTGTCCTCTCCCTGATGAACGAAGCAGCCTCCTTTTTAAAGTCTGTATTATGACTTGAAAGGAAAAGTGAGAACAGCGGGCGGCAAAGACGAGAACTAAAACCTGAAGGGGGCAGCTTCTCGGGTTGTGATGCCATCTTGACGAAGAACCGCGTCTCGGGATGAAACACTATCCAGTTTCATGATTAACCACGGTCAAATTCCTGTCCACTGTCGCCAAATTGTGAGCATTTAACCTACGCTGATATTTTGGCCCAACTTTGACACTTGAAGGACAACGTCTGCACTTGACATAACAAGTTGTGGCATAAGAAAAGAGCTGAGCTGCAGAGGTTCGCTGCACTCGGGCCTGATTTCATGCTTCCTCGTCCTCTTTTCTCTGACTGAGGGTTTTTCTCCCTCTCCCCAGGAGGTCGACGCTGTTTGGCAGAGGCAGGTTGTTTTAAGCGGCAGCTCTGCGGTCCTCCTGCTGCCTCCGGCCCTTCCTCACTCACTCCTCCATTAGCGGGTCAGCTGAGTGCTGCTGGAGACACAGGCGAGAATCGGGCACTACAGCTGCACGCCAGCTAAAGCCATTATACACGGACAAAAGCCGACAGAGGCGGGAGGGGAGTGTGGGAAAGAATAGCAAGAGTAAAACGTTGCAAAAATGCAGCCAATAATTAAGGAAGCATTAGTCAACTCGAATGCCACTGCCAGGCAGCACAAAGTGAAAGTCACTTAATAGCACACTGCCAACAGGGTAAATAAAAACCCTGAAAAGCGGAGTTAAGTGGACAACCCCTCAGGGCAGTCGTTTTTACATCCCGCTGCCAAAACAGAGCTAAGACAAAGCCGAGCCAGGACACAGAAGAGACTCCGGGGCCAAACAAGTCTCATCCAAGAGCCAAGACTCAAAAGAAACCAAAACAAACACGAGAACCAACATGTCCTGAATCTCCCAGATACAGTCATTACCCTTCAACAGTAAAATCGTTAAAGACAGATCATCAATAAGTCTTTAACAACGTGATGGTGTTGCTGTCCCGGTCGTTTTCAGGTTATTGTCGATGAGAATCTCAAGTAAAGAGAAAGTGAGAAGTGGACGTGGGTAACGACTGAATATAAAGATTAGATCAATAACATATATCAGTTCATGGAAAGAAATCACTTGCACTTGAGACACTGATAAAAATGTTGAGTCATGTTTACCCTTCGCCAAGATGACAGCGTGTTTGTTGGTATTACAAGAATAAGGCAAAGATCATACTACTTTTATTTTAGTTTCAAAACTCCACAGTTGAGAGGAAGAGGTTGATGCAGTCACCGCCTGATTGGCTCAAATCTGTCACGACTCTACGTGGGTTAAACTAAAAGTAATTTTGCATCATTCTAGTTTGTAGTATTCTCTGCAACTAAGATTTCAGGTGTGAGTCTGCAGAGAGATTGTTTCTGTTATGTTGCAGCTGTGAAACAAGTCTGGACAGAGATAACGTTTGTTTTTAAAAACACCACATGTAGCCATATTGTCCCTAAGCCATGCCCATCGGCACCGCTCTTCTTGCAACATCCTCACGGCTACACGTGGTTACTGAGCTGTTCAGATGAATTTAAGATAACATCAGACTGAACTCAAGTCAACAAGTCAAACCCTGACTTCTTTCCTTGGAATAAAAACACATCACTTTTTCCATGATGATGAATCCCGGATTCATCATTATCCCATTATCCGAGATTACATTACCGTAAAAACTAGCAGGTCTTCTCTTCCTTGTAATTCCCCCCCCGCCCCCCCGAGGTAGTGAAAGGCTAATCTAATTAGAATTAATTATGTTGGCTGTGGGCTTCGAGGATTTAAGCTGTTTCTCTTTAATATAATTTTTATTTTTAAAGTATAAAACATGAGCCAGTTTCAAATCTACACATGAAGGTCACTGCTCGCTATCAGAAGCCAGGCCAGAGGAGATTGTGTGTGTGTGTGTGTGTGTGTGAGCTTGTGTTCCTGTGTATTGGCAAACACCTGCAACAGTGCATTGTCTACATTTCTTGTGAAGCAGAGGGATTGTGAAATGATACCAGCCGCCTCTGAGTGACACAACCTCTTGGCGCTGCGGCTTCAGTTTACGCCTGGCTCCGGCCCAGACCGGCAATAGTAATCTGTCTGCCGTGCCAGGGCCGTGAGGTCATGACCCTGCACCGTGTGGTCATCGCGGTGCGAGTCCCAGCGCGCTGCTCTCCAGTAACGAAAACCACAGCAGCTCGTTTTGCAAAAATCAGGAACCATCAAGCAGCCTGTCACATGGGAACGAGTTGTTCCAACACCTTTACAAAAACATAACACTCCCCTTTCATCTTCAGCACTGAAACAAGTGAAGCTCTGTATCACAACACTGCCACTGAAGAGTGTGTGTAAGAGGAAGATGCTGGTGGGGTGTAATATATACCTTTTCCCTTTTGTTTTATCTTCATTATATTTCTCTTTACCTGCCTTTGGGGTTTCTTGTGATGTGAGCTATGTTGTCTCCTCCGATCCGATAAACACCTCTTGCTCTGCGCACTGGGGTAAATGTCATGGTTTGTGTTTCTAACTTGCATATAATTCATCCATTATGTCAACGGAGGCTCTGTTCTGTTCAAACTTGTCAAACTGGTTGTAAAACTTTTCCAGCAGTAGAGACTCTAGTATAGATTCCGGTGTGGACCATTATTACAACACCACACCTGTTGGTGCTTGTGCAAAAGGATGATTCATCCTTCAGATCCACTCTCGGTGCATTACTCACTGTACAGTGAATATATTGAGTGTTTATAATGTGAGGAGAAGAGAATGAGCGAGTGTTTCAGGACACAGCCGTGGGATTTGTTTGATTTTCACTGTGGATGCACTTGGAATGACTTGAAAAGAGAGCTCAGTGGTCTTTTATGATCGATCCGAGGAAGCCATTAACACAGTGGCTGACATAGGAGACTCGATGTCCGCAGCCCGAGACAAGCTCACATACGCAGACATGCAGCGGCGATGGCAACAGGCCTTAATTGGCGAGTCAGTTTCAAGCCCTTATCACAGAAGCAGACTGGGGCACAGGCCACGGCTGCACCGTCTCTTATTCTGCAGACTCATTTTCCAAAAGTGGAAAGAGGCCTGGACCTGGATATCTCTGAGGCCCCTTCAAGCTGCCGTCACCGCTCCATGTTGGTTATTCACTTTGAGGGTAAACTCAGATAGTAATTCATCTCTGTAGGTGGGGGGGATAATCACAGACAATGACAGACAACGGAAAAGTCCCAGAACACTGGAAGCTCTCAGTGTGTCGGTGTGAAGACTGACCGATTAAAAGCAAAACCCCATTTTCCCATGCATTTAATAAAAATTCCCAGTGTATTGAATGTGATACTGGGAATATAATAACATTAAAAGCCACATCACTCAGCACCGGAGTGATCGACTGATTAATAAGTGCTTTGTTCTTAATCCAAGATGTGCACATTCTCTAATTACGTCTGTAATACGCTTAAGTGTAAAATGGAATCTTCGGTGACATGATACAGACACACATATTCCTCTAACTCACGACTCATCCATGCTTTTGAACAAACACACGCTCTGCCAGAATGGAAAACAATATCTGTGACAGAGTGCTCTGATCAGGTCTCCGGTGCAAAGGCAGGTCACAGTGAACACACTGCACTCAGAAACCGATGCTCAATAGCTTCAGCTTTTGTTGCTGCCAGTCGGGCTGATATAGTTAATGACAGAGCAGCTCTGGCACCAGTTGATGAGCGTTTCGAGTATCACATCAACGCACTAACCCATCCATCCATCCATCCATCAGATAAGAGCCGAGGAAGAAAACACCACCACAACACTGATGGTTTTTTAACACGAGAGGCATGAACATCCACAGATTATTTCCAATTTACGCTGCAAGTGGACGGAAACACAACAGGATTTAACTCTATACCTTGTATCTTATCTTACTTGACACAAGGGAACAGCACCCCCCCCACACACACACACACAAACACACACACAGCTCATTACAATCACATTGTGATATTATCGGAGGCAAACGATGGAACCTTTAAAAATGTGGTTGTTGCCAATTTCCAATTTCTGTCATTAAAAAACAAATCTGTTGTCCCAAGACAGGTTTGTTGTTGATGTGCGTGTTTTTGTGTGTGTGTGTGTGTTTGTGAGTTTGTGTCAGATGTCCTTAAGTGTGTTTTAAGAGAAAAGAGGTAGCAATCGGCTTTGGCTGTCTGCTGGATACCAGACGAGGAGGAGTGATTATGAGAAAGGCCGCTCACTTCCTGGTACCGGAGTGAAGACGTGGTTCATGCTCGGGCGAAAGTCACAGATTTTCTTCAGGTAAACGTGGTTAACTCTTCAGAATTTTAAGCTCTATCTGAGCTGGTTAACAAACACTTTGGTCAGTGTTCTTTAAAATCATCTTTAAAATGTCTGATACTTAACTCATTGAACCTGCAGAAACCCTGAGATGATAAACGGTCGATCCATGACTAACACCGACTCCTGCTGTCGTTACCACAATGACAAGTGTCGACACAGTAGGCAAATATTAAGCTTAGTTTCCTTGATGGATGACTTAAATAATCAAGTGACTCACGCTGGCCTTTGCTCTTCAGACCCATCGCTGTGTTAACTCCACATCAGAATCAGAGCAGACATTAAAAACACGAGGAAATACCTCTGGAGGGAAACAGCCCTCACTTTCACTAACAACTTGCTAATTGACTGTGTTCTTATTTATAGAGTGGCTGCACTCTTCACTCTGAAGCAGCCCTGGGAGCGGCGGCCCTTTATCCCCTTTGCACCCCGGCCACCTCTGCTGCATTGTGTCGTTCGTGAGGAGGTTATGATCCCAGTAAGCTCCTGCTCACCCATTTCTGTTCAACCAGTCAGGGGGGGATAGCAGGTTAGACAGGCACAGCTCCTTGGGAGAGGAAAGACTGACGTACAGGAGGAAACTATGCGTATCTTTGGCTGCAGGCCACAAGGTGGATGTATAGGAGGCTAGGTGTTTATCCAACAAGCTCCGGATCTGGAGAGCAAGGTTTGACCTAGCAGGGTCTTAGTCAAACATCTCTTTCCAAATTAGCCCCAGAGTTTTTTCCTTGTTGCTCCCTTAAAAAAATAAACACTGACTTAAAATGTGTCACATGTAAAGAGTTGGACTTCTACAAGTGGAAACAGAGGAACATGATCGGCTTGGGTTCGAGGGCAAGTCCAGGCAATCAGCGTGTCGTTACTTCACCTCGAGACAATCTTGTTCCACTTGTTCTACTTGTTCGTTTTGTGTGAGTGTGAGTGTGTGTGTGTAGGGGGGGGGGGGGGGGGGGGGGCGGCGTTCCCGTCGGTTGAGTTTTGGAAATGTCGCCAACCCGTCCCCTGTAGTTGTTGTCATCCCATTTAAAGTGGCAAGAGACAGCTTTCCCCTCCAAGGGTTTCCAAGTGGAATGTAGTTAAACCAACCTGCAAACTTGTTTAGTTCCTCAAATCACAGATGGTTTCAGCGACATTGATAAAAGAAAAAGTAAAGTTTATCCTCAGGGTGAATGTGGGATCAACACGATCCCTCCCTGTTGCCGCCATGGCCCCTTTCTCCTGCTCATTTATCCTCACCATCCACCGCCTTGCCACCAAATGCTGAATCAAACCTATCTGGGAGTTCCCCTGAGAACCAGTGAACCACAGGTGCAGGGACTCCACTCCTTCTTCAGAACTGGCTCTGCAGAAATCCCACAACCACAGTGTGTGTGAACTACTTTTATCTTATTTAGTTTTTTTCCTTAAATAAACACATGCATTATTCTGCTTGTTGTTTGTTTTACTAAACTATTCAGTTTGTTGCTTTTGAATTAAAGCATTTATCATATCAGACACTATTCAGCAGCTTTAACTGGCAAGACCGCAACACAAACTCAACACACAGTCCTGTTGTGGCGAGGAGAGGGCACAACTGATCCCAGAAGAGCAATCTGTAACTTTGAAACACATTTAAATCAGAGCAACAACAAAGCCTACAGTGTCTTTTTAAAGTTATTACACCATGAGCAAATCTCAGTCCTGCCAGATAGAATGTGTGATTGTGAATGGAATGAGGTGGAACAGCTTCGGCCTGTGCGATGAACTCTGCACAGAAGTGCACGATTCACAGAGAGCGCTTTCTATGGAACAAGCCTTTTTTCATTTCTCTGACATTTTATAAATCAAATTACAAAATAAGAAAATCATCGCATGATTTATCAATATCTGAAACAGTTAATAATTGCAGTCGAAATACATAAGCCCACGTCGGGCTAAGGATGAATTGTCATAATTTGCACCTCTAAAGGCGATACTAAACCAGCAGGTTTCACTGAGGGATTTACTGTCGTACATCGAAAAGAATTCACCGGAGGACGCAAATCAATAAGGGCATTTTTACACAACACACAGAGATGTGTGCAAGATGTGTTACTTCACACTTCAACATAACTGATTGATAACAATCTGAGGCTAAGGAAGGTGGTGCAGTTTATAGGACTCGCTCCTCCACACAGGCAATGAGTGAAAAGATGTTTATCTGCTGAGGAGGTGTCTTTAAATCACAGCGGTGTCCAGAGGCCCAATACCAGAGATGCAGAAGAGACATACCTCTGCATTCTCTGTGCTGTGTGAGAACTCTCTGAGAAATGGAAACACACAGGAAGACTGAGAAGAAACTCATCTACTCGTGAACTTTCTACTTTGTTTACACTGTAAGATAAAAGTGGATATATTATATTATTAACATTTAAAACATCTTCCACTTCGAGAGCAGTCATGATTTTATAAATCCTTCTAGCCTAGCAGCATCTAAACAGACTGAAAACAGCTTTGAATACATAACACTAAACTGAGAGCAAAATGTAGGTCGCCCTGTGATAATTAGCTTTTTGTGATCTCGATTTGGAAATCAGCTCACGGGTCTTTTATAGCTGCGATAGTGACAGGTGGAGTTTATCATCACACACCCAAACAGGTTCTGGGGAGGGAAACCTGCTCACAGCACAGGCTATTTATGAGTTTATATATAGAATCAAAGAAGATATATTCCCACATTTCATGATGGAACTGGTTTCATTCAACATGTGCGAGGGGCATTGTGTGTTCAAATATTTCAGAGGGAACAGTTTCATGACTCAGCACGAGTGGTTGGACTTCATTAAGAAGACGGTGAATGAATTACACGAGACAAACGTCTGATATCGATCAGGGCCGGGACCCCATTGGCTTATTGGGTTTGAATTATGCATGTTTATGTGAATGAAAGGAGATAATCAGTGTCCTTAACCTGTTTAGTTCAGATCTAAGACCTGATTTATGATGACAAAGCCTTTATAAATACAGCAGCAACTATAAGTCAGTTAGTTAATCGATAGAAGACGACTAAGGAACTCATTTGAGGACTTAATAATGGTCTTAATCACTAGAACCTGCTGGTTTTCAGCTCACAGCCCATTTAACACAATGTTTAGAGTTCTGAACGAGATGGGGGGAAATTAAACGTCAGGGTCTGTGGTCTGATGAGAACCTGAGCTGAGGAGATGAGATAAATATTATATAGAAATTAATAAACATGGAGGGAAGGGTCTGAACTCATGATGAGGAGGCTCATCTTCATCTCAGTCAGAACACATCAGCCAGGAGGAGGTGATTCAACGAGTGGTCTCCACATGGCACGCACATGCACACGCACTCACATTCTTCTGTTATTTATCGCTTCGATCACCACAAAAATCCCAATATTTACAAATTTATCGTTTTCATAAATCCTTGATAACACGCTCCGTTTGATGACGTGAAGACGGAAATGGTTAACACACCACTTCCGATAAAAAACTAAAAAAGCTGAAGGAAAGTTCCAACCTCTTCTACTTTCTATTGAGTTTTTAATCTATAAATAATTGGATTAATTATAATAATTGAATAACGATCACAGAGAATAAAACAGAAGCAGGTGTGTATTTTGGTATTAATTAAATGGGAACTGATATGTGTGCCTGCAATTAATATCAAATAGATGTTGATAACCATTATTACAACTTTTTCTGACTTATGGTTTTAATATATATATAAATAATTATGTGAAAATTAACCAATTCCACTTTCAAACAACTTCCTGGTCCGACTCATCAGGTTGTCAGAGGACAAGCCGAGTACACGGCCACTTTAAAGAGTTTAGATATAAAGAAGTTCACATTTAATTAAATACAGTTATATGTAGTTTTAACGCTGTGGTTTATTTAGTGTATTTTGTGTATTAGTTTTCCTTTGAAGGCCGAGCTCCAGACGTGTAGCGGCGAACTGCTGCTCGCTCCCCGCGGCTCCTCCACGCTGAGTGCGGCTCCGGTACCGGTGTCTGCCGCCCTACCTGCCCTCTGAGGCGGCTACAGCTCTGCGCTGACACACGCCAACACAACCCTCCACACAACACGAACAAACAATTCAAACACAACCTCCCAACCCCCTGATTCCATGTTCTCCTTCCCCCGCTCAGCATCCTCCTCCCCGGCGGAGGAAGATGCTCCAGAGGCGGCGTGCCACTGCCCCGGCGCCCCGCTGCCTCCCGCCAGGAGCCACGCTCAGCCCCGCATTCCCACACAGCACAGCCGCTGAAAAGAGGACCAAAAGGCGGGGGATGGAAACGCACCTTACCGTGGACGTCGCTCGGTGCAGGCGGCTTCTTCCTCTCGTGGTTGTCAAAGAGGCTGTGAGGTAGCTGCGGACTCTCTGCCTCCACCCACCGGCCGCGTCTGAGTTCCTGCTGCTCGGATACTTCCACTGACACAAGACGCCCGGTTCTTCCTCCGTCGATAGCACAACCTGCTTGCCCGCTTGTGAACGTGTGTCTGCGGAGGCTTGGACCCGGTGACACTGACTCCGGAGGTGGCAGGGCGTGTCCCCCCCCTCCACGCCCCTCAGGCCCCGCACGGCCCGCCCCGCAGGCCCGCAGGCACACGTCGTTCTGGAGGAAACACGTGGAGTTCTTTTTTATTATGGGACTGATTCATAACAGCATGATTATTGAAGTAAATACACAACAATACACAGAGTTCAGTAGTTAAATTATGTACTTTATTATTTATTAGAAAATATTTAGTACTTTTATTATTTGTACTTGTGGGCCTTTGGTTTAACAGATGATTCATATAGTTCAGAGGTATTCAACTCAAATTTCAAGAGGTCCAGTTAGAGAAAATGTCTTGAAGCAAAAGTCAAAAACTTTTTGACAATATTTATTGTCACGCAACGTAGAACTGAACATATATGTTTGATTGCAGACATGTCTAATGTTCTCTCATTAACTAAAGTAGGGCTGCATTTTCAAAATAAGAGAAAATAAATAAAAGGGGAAAAGTGTGCATGTTCAAATAAAGGGCTTAACTTCAGAAAAATTTAATAAAGGGAGCAAAAGCTATAATTAAAATTTTTCTGTTTCACATCCTGATTCAAAAGTCTAAATTTTACAGATAATAAAAATCAACACATCTTAACAATTGAAAAGTTTTAGAATCACTTTCTTCCCCTCCTACATCCCACTCCCCCCCCTTTGTTGGTTTGTCTCCCTTTCTCAGTCTCACTTCAGTTTCTCCACTTTCCCACCTCACCCCTGTGTCTCGCCCTTTCTCAGTCTCACTCCTCTTTCTCAGTCTCACTCCTGTTTATCCACTTTCTCAGTCTCACTCTTCTTTCTCTCCCTTTCTCAGTCTCACTCCTCTTTCTCAGTCTCACTTCAGTTTCTCCACTTTCCCACCTCACCCCTGTGTCTCGCCCTTTCTCAGTCTCACTCCTCTTTCTCAGTCTCACTCCTGTTTATCCACTTTCTCAGTCTCACTCTTCTTTCTCTCCCTTTCTCAGTCTCACTCCTCTTTCTCAGTCTCCCTTCAGTTTCTCCACTTTCCCACCTCACCCCTGTGTCTCGCCCTTTCCCAGTCTCACTCCTCTTTCTCAGTCACACTCTTCTTTCTCTCCCTTTCTCAGTGTCACTCCTCTTTCTCCGTCTCACTCACTTGAATCCCGTGTTTCTCCATTTAAATAATTATATATAAAGGAATTGGGAAATTGTCATATTTGCAATTTTTATGCTGCTAAGAAAGTTTACGGCCACCTGTAAATAATCTCACTCTTTATTGTGAGCTGAAATAATAGAGAAATAAACAAATCTATATAACAAGACAAGATCAGAGTGATCTAATGACCCAGATCCTTCACGCTCACTCAAACCATTGCTTTAAATTATTTACCCCCGCACATTAATGATCCATCGATCCCTCTGCAGCTGAGATCTGGTGTTGGAACATAAAAACACACAAGGGGGGGGCATCGTTTCATTCCCTGCTCATGTATAATTAAAGACATCAAGTGGCAGGAAGCAGCATGTCGGTTATGATCCAGCCGTTTGCCTGGAGAACACTTTAAAGCTCCAGTCGGTGTCGTTACTGCTCATCTCACAGCTTCCACCACGTGTCCTGCAGTGTTTCAACTCAGCTGAAGGGCACAGACGCTGCTCCTGTTGCTACAGCAGCTAGGTTATCAAAGAGCACTTGGATGGATCAACTGATAACATACAGGGGGACAAAGGTCAGAGGTCAGAGGTCAAGGTGGCCTCATAACATATGTTTTAGGCCCTTTGACCTTGATATCTCACGTGCATACATGTCTTCTTTAAGCCTGGAGTATATTCAACGTTTACTTCACAGGATCAGATAAAAGAGAACTGGGCTCATGCTGAGGAAACCAACAAGTGAATCTGAGGATTTTCTCATATGCAAAATCTACTCTTTAATAAATAAAGATGCTAATCGCAGTGTTATCCTAGTGTTTTCTTGTGTACTTCAAAAGGATGTGTTTTCACCACAAAATCACACCAAGAGGAAGTGTGAACACCGGTGACCGACACTTCTGAAAGCTGCTACAACTGTATTATTCTGCTATTTACTACTGAAGGTTAGACGTTGTGTAATGTATAAAAAAAATCCCTTCACGATGTTATAAGAGTCTGACTAATAACTTTATGTAAGTTCAGAAATTATGAAACCAAGCAAAATGAAACTATTCACCCTAGACTGTGCTGCCATCCAGTGGAGACATGGCTGATGTGCACACAGGCTGTAAACCCCAGAGATCTGCTATTCAAGCCTCAAAGTAGAAAAGAACCAGTTATTACATATATTTACAGGAAATATACACTTGAGTAATATATAAAATCAGGGAATTTTGAAGTATTTTCTGCAGGATTCTACTTCACCATTAGACGGCCACTGTGTGGCCAGATAGAGACACTGCAGAGGAAGAAGCAGTCTGAGGTTATTCATGATCTGAAAACACTGGGTTCCAAATCCCCTGTTTAGCATATTCAACACTGGGATGTTGATATATTCACGTTTATATGAAATATTGATCAATTTCACTTATTGAAAACGTTTTTCAAACCGAATCTGCTGTCTGGAAGAAACCCAACAAGTGGACAAGGCCAAGAACTGACCTGGGAAAAGTTTAGTAAAATACTGTAAGGATTTTCTTAGTGTAGTGTAATCGTATTTAAAATAAAAGGAATAGTTTGTCATTTTGTTAAATATCCTTATTTGCTTTCTTGATACAAACATCCTACAAGAAAGCAAACTTCCCAACAATTCTAGCTGTGTTACTTTATTATTCTTGGTTCATACAGAAATGTCACAAACTATACTTGTACAGTAATATGCTCTTAAAACTTCAGTACTGTACATTATAAACTGTGTATTTGGTGTATAAATGAACAACAGGGGTTTAAAGTCTAAAACCAGGAAACTGTAATAAATCACACAGCAGCATCTCCTCGATGAATCTTCCGTGTTGTGTCAAGATTTTATTTTATTTTTGACAGCGATTCAGAATATCTTACAGGTAAACAAGATTTTTGCAAAAGTTAATATATCCATAGCGTTGCATTTCATAAAAATAATTGCTCCACATACACTCTTTGTGACCGTCCATAGTACACAGAGTCATATTTATAGAGATAGAGGGGGGGAGGGGGTCTACTCGCTGCCATGACACTACACAGTGATGCTGAGTCGTTTCAGAGTTTATGATGCAGCCTGTGTTGTTGCTTCCTTCTTCTTCCAACACACATACACACACATTGTGTTCTTGTTCTTTCAGCTTCCCAGAGCAAACCACTCAGACAGTTTGGTTCAGAGGAGACGACTCGGACGTGAAGAGCAGCGCAGCACAACATCGTTCTGTTCCTCGCTTCAAAAGAAGAGGTCAGGAAGTAAAAGGAGCATTCCAGGATAACACGGGTTTCATTCCTTTAGTCTGACAAAGCTTGAAATTCAGGTCTGGGGGCTTGGTTTGCAAACGACAACCCTCCAGTCTCCACGTGACTGAGGTGGGGTGGGGGGTGGGGGGTGCTGGGCCTGGCTGACGATTTCCTGTGACATAATAATTCATATCCCCAAACCTGCTGTGTGCGATTGTGCTTTAAAGTCAGCCTGCTTAGTCCTCGTGTAATTACGGATTACAATAGCAAACATAATGACTGCTCTCCCTCCGCTCCTTCATTACCCAAACACCGCTGGACCCTCTGTCAGCAGGAGGAGGCAGAGGAAACATTTGCTCTGGTGTTACGGGCTGTAATGATTTTCTGTTTCTGGTTTGTTTGTAAAGGGAGTGGGGGGAGGAGGGGGAGAAATGACCGCTCGTTAATGTCATGTAAGTAAAGAAGATTCAGACGATGGGAGAAGACGAAACCCCTTCCCCCACCACAGGGATCCAATCACAGCTGAGCAGCAGGGAGTGGTAGAAAAACCCAAGTACCGAGAGTCTCAAAGGATGAAACTCTTTACTACTGGTTCACTACCTAATGTAAGCATGGTTTCAGTTTGTAGCTTTTGTCCTGCTGTTCAAACATCCACTCCAAACAAATCAACCGTGCACAAAGTTGGAGGAGATGACAGATCCCCAAAAACCTGTTGAGCAGGTGAAGCCTCCTTTTGTCAGTCGCTGCTTAGAAGTGACAGGCCATTGTTTCCACAAAGAATCGAGAAGCTGCCAACGTGCCGTGCAAAGAAAGACAAAACTCGACGGGAGTAAATGAAGCAACAAAAAGGGCGACAGGTTCAGCAGGCGGTCAAGTGTCAGGTTATTGTGTAAAAAAAATGCAAACGTAAGATAATAAAATTAAGACGTACAGTCACAGGAAGTGAATCATATTCAGCTGCCTCGTCTCAGCCCAAATAGAAATGTTGCATTTTCAAAATCAAAGGCTTTCGTTGCTTCAGGTTCCAGATTGATTTTCTCTCCGAAGTCTCGATATCAGATTGAATTCTGTTTGGTTTGGGTGCAGAGCTCTGGCGTGAGCTGACATTTAATTATGCCACGTTGTTTAAGCCATAATTCATGGAAATTACCGGTGTCAGACCTCATTAAGAAACAGTAATGAAAAGTAGCGTGACCCAGAATGAACTGCATGCACAAACACGGGGCGTTAATATCTCTGGTAATGGACCCGCTTCTACCCACGATGCATTTCACCTCATCACATGTAAAAAATACAGTTTATTGTTGATGTTCTGTAAAGTTGGTGTTGGTGTAGCAGCCTGTTTCAAACCCTCTGAAGTGTCTCGGAGTTGAACCTTTGACTCTGGCAGTCTAAGGCACTCTGCCTCTGTGTCGGCGCCACGCCCGCTCCTCCTCCCACTCCTCCACCTCCACCTGGATTGTTTTGTTCGTTAAGCAGAGAAACCAGAAAACAGCGGTTTGAGTCGCCCCCCCCTCGCTGAGAGTAGAGTTCTGGTCCGTGTCGCTCTGGTTCTGCTCGTTTAATCGTGGACCACAATTTCCATCGGCTCAGCTATAAGGGTCCGTTCGCTTAAAAGATGATCTTATTTACAAGAATGATCCCACATATTCATATTCATTATAATATATCTATGTCTATAATCATCTGATAGAGTATTCAAGACAGAGCCAGGCCCACACAGTCTCTGTTAAGGCAAAGTTCTGTTGATCATCTCCGCTGTCGCACTTTGTTCCATTCGCTCACGTCAAAAACAGGCAAACCCTCTTCTGCACATTCTGCTTCATAAAATAGACTCCACTGCGAAGATATATAAAAAAGATCCAACTTCCTGTCGAGTTGGTTTGTATTTGCATGTTTGTCCATGGAGGAGTTTTTTTTAAAGTCTGTACCCCCCCAGAATGATCCCCCCCCTTCCCCCTGCCCCTGCCACACACATTCTACTTGCTCTTCCATTTTTTTTTTCCTTCAAAAAATGGTTTACCAGTTCTTAAGGTGGTGGGTGTAAAATATTTCTCAAAATAATTTAGAGTACAGTATCATAAATAAACTTCTAAAAACACGAGGTCCAGATCATCCTGCTCCCCCTGCTCCCCCCCCACCCGCCCGCCCCGTGGTTTTGTAAGGTGGAGGGAGATAAAGAAGCACAGGAGGGTAGTGGGGGGGGGGGGGGCATCCAGATGTTGGTGGTGTAGCTCAGATGAGTGTGGCCCCTGTCGTCTGCCCGGAGCCGCGGTGTTATCTGCTCAGCGTGGAGGTGCCCGTGCGCAGCGTGCTGGGCAGCTTGTCCGACCCAGGGATCTTCCAGGGCCCGGGAGAGACCGTGACCTTCCTCCCTGCTACGCCGCCGCCGCCGCCGCTGCTGCTGCTGGTGGTCTTGATGGGCAGACTGGGCCGGCTCTCTCCCAGGCTGCGGTCCCTGGGCCTGGGCTGGCACTGCTCCGACTCCACCTGCTGCTGCCACCCGACGCCGTAACGCTCCACGTCCTCTCGGCTGTTTCCGTTGGTGTGCGGGAGCTTGGAGCAGCTGGGAGAGTGGGTGGATTCTCTGGTTTCCCCGGTCGGTCTCTCCTTGGACCTCCCTCTGGTGCTCCTGGAGGCTTTGAGCTCCCCACTCTGCCCCTCTTTGCCCCCTTCCCCCTCAGTAGTGGGCTGCACCCGGTGCCCCTTGCGGGAGGACCTGCCGCCCTCTTTCTTCGCTCTGCCGCTGCCCCCGGTTGAAGCCGCTCTCCTCCCCTGGCCGATCGGATCTGGGTTTAGCAGCTCGGCCTTGTGGGGGCTCTTTGAGCGCTCCGTCCGGCCGTCCCGTGCCCCCGCGTCTCGAGGGACATCCAGAGGCAGCAGGTGAGGTGGGTCGGAGGCCGGGGCAAGATGAGATGAAGGCGATGATATGGAAAGGCTGTCGATGGGAGGGGCTACTTCCGACAGGCTTGGGGAGGCTGAAGGGCGAGCATCCCATGGGGCAGCATTGTCTGGAACACACACACACACAGTCAGTAATACCAAAGCAACGCAAACACACACACACATACACGTGCACAAGTCAAAGTTAAAAGCTTGCATTCATGCCACTGCAAAACCAAACAATAAATCCAAACAAAAATAATCACCACAGCAATCCTTCCTATTCTACAAGCTAAAAGCATTAAAGCAAATATCAGCGCAGCACGACAACCCACTTCAGAGCGTGTCACAGGGCGACTCTACTTTTAGACAACATCAATCTGCCTCCCGTTGCTCTCTTTAAAGCCTCGGCCAATCTCAAACCTTGGCGGAAAATCGAAAACAGGTTTAATGAAATGGATGATGTGCCCAATAGGGTGGTGCTTTAGTGAGAATGAAAAACCCTCAGGGCCCCCCCCCCCCTCTCTCTGAGGCCTGAAGAGGAGTGTATCCAGCTGCAGTGAATCTACAGCTCGCCCTTCCAGTCTCACGGACTGTTGGCTTCCGCTTCTGCACTGATGAGTCCCGGCCATCAGTCACTCTCAGGGCTGGGCAGGGGGCAGAGGTCAGGGCTAACTGCACCGGCGCCGGGAGGCCCAATTATAAAGAGGGAGCAGATGAGATAGAGGACTGAGAGGGAGGAACACGGGAACCTGGTCTCGTTATGAGGACACAGGAACTTCTGTCCTGCACGGGGAGGGACATCAGATCCATTGGGTCCTGTGTGTGTGTGTGTGTCCCATGCTGGACTTCAGGAAACATTACCAAGAGACACAAGACCTTATGGCCTTAAAAGCAAATGCTGGTGTTGATGTGTTGTAAATCAAAACACGTGATTTCAGCAGTGGGAATAATACCCATAAGCCCCTGGGCAATTTCCTGTTGTTGTGAATCTCTTGCTTTGTGAAAACAAAAACTCCAGAGAGAGACTGAACCCGATTGTCTGGACAGTTTTAACACCTACATATCCTCATCAAAAGACGTTGATCTGTTGTTATTGATTCCTCTGGAGTGTTTGTGTCCACCTGATGAACACAACTCCCAATACTCGCATCTCCTTTAATCCCAGTTTGCACTTCAGCGACTCCAGAGGGAAACATCTGACTCTTCAGCAGCTCAATGCTCCACTAGGCTCCCCAGCTTCATGCTGACTGTGTGTCTGGGCAGGTCGTAAAGTACAGATATTATTTTCCATTGTGTTTTTGTTAAAATATATTGATTAGGGCCTGAAAATCCTCACCTACGAATGTGCTTTCAGTTCACTTCAGTAACTTTTTCTTTTTATGGTTTCTTGTAGTTTCATCCATATAGAGGCTGTTTGGTTTTAATTCCATATGTTAAAGGAGAGAATCTTTAGTCACAGCGATACTGTTATATCTGATATATATATGTAATATCTTATGTTGCTTTAAGGCAGCCTCTGAAGTCTGAGGAAATGAATCAAGTAACATCGACAGCATCACAAACTTCAGGCCCGGAGTCAGACAGATGTTTACTCTGCGAGGATTATCTAAAGGAAGATGAAAGTTGCATTATGGGAAGTTTATGATCTGGTTTTGAGCTACATCGCCCTAAAAGTAAACATTTATTTAATCCGTCTGTTCTTCTTGGATCGACCACAGTAATCAGACGATTACCAGTAAGAAAATGAGAATGTTTCCTCTCCCACTCCCAGTCCTCACCCTGAACGTCTGCTGTTGCTCTATGTAACTTTAGTGAGTGGGTTCGATCTCCTGTGAGACGTGTGGAACTGACAGAGTGACGCTGACCAGCAGATCAGTTGTGTTCAGGAAGCCGGGGCTCATGGGTAATATCCACCGTTCAGTTGTATTCAGTTCGATGAGCAGCGGCGACACAACAGAGCCTGACCGAATTCATCACCGTTTAGGGGTGTGATTCATTATTTGATGTCACTCTGTAGTTTGCTGTCGTGTCAATTTGATGTAGAGTAGAAGGACTTCGATAAATACGGTGCCCTTCAGCTTCAGATCCCACACGTGACAGACACACAAAAACCCCACACAATGCAACACAAAAACAGGCAACGCAATCACAGCCATGCACGTGCACACAGCCGTCTGCCTTTTATGCAAAACACTGTTCTTTGTTTTCGCTTTTAGCCGTTTCCTGAAAAGCGCAGCTCGATGAACGTGAAGCGAAAATAACTCGCTCCCTTGAACATTATTATGCTAATGTTTTAAATGGCCTAATTAATCTCCATAGATGATTTGCTTAACCTTCCACTATGCAAATAAAGTGCCTGTAAACTCCGAGTGATGAAATGCTGACTCAAGCCCACGCGGAACAGAGCGTGTGGGTTAAAAAACACCTGTAACTTGGAGAGCAGCTGAAACACCACAGAAGATTTGTGATGATGGAGCACTGTGTCTCCTGGATGACCACAGTAAGACTCCCCCTGTGCACGTCAGGCCTCCTCAAGGCAAATAGTATAAAAACACTTCACACAGAAAAATTAAATCTCTGGCCCGAAGGAGGAGGGAGACAAGATCACCAAAGTGCGTTTCTTGTGTTTAAGGACTCTGAGGCCAAATCGCTCATGAACCTGTGTCTCTTTTGGGCTTCAGTGGTGTCGTGCTCCCGCCTCAAATGTCTTTCCCTTGAGTGGGAGGTTGCAACAGGAGTGAGTGACGCACTAAGAGTTTTATCACCTGCAGTGTCACACCAGTAAACGTCCCCCTTCCGATGCTCAATTCGAGCTACGCGGATATTTCACAGGGGTAAATAATCGGCCGGGATATTTTACGTTTCGTCTCCTCCGGCTGACTCAGGGTGAACGCTCGATTTGCTCTATCTGTGCGGCTGCAGGTAGCTGCTGATTGATCTCCCAGTCAAGACGGGGGAGTTTTACAACATCCTGCAGCTGGGAGAGAAATCTGAGAGCGGAAAGGCAAAAGACTCTTCAACCGTCCGAGGTCATAAAACAAGCGGTTTGGATATGAAAGTGCATCTTGAACAGTTGTTTACATCAACACAACAACACAACAACACAAACCACACCACAGCACAGAACGCCCGGGTTAAAGGGAAGAGAGAAACGTCGGGATGGTCACAAACCGTGTCTTTAGAGTGGCCCATTAGGAAGAAATAGGGGGAGCCATGCTTGTCACTTTTCATGCACATGGAGAGACTGGAAGATACCATTCCTATAGAAGGGGAAGTAACAACCTAGACCAATCAATTAGTGATAGATCACTGAAATGGACAGAAGATAAACGAGTGTTAGTCCAGATAGAAAAGACATAGAATTAGACACAGAATATAATGAGTGTATTAAAAGAGAAGTTATATCAGGTACATGCTAGAATAATGATATTATAGAGTGATATTAGAAAGACAGTGATTCATCTTAAGAGTTAAAGGACATGATCGTCAGGACAAAGCAAGTTTCTGGTACTAACCGTACTCTGGGACCTGCCCTGTCCCCCTCTTCAGGAGGAGACGGACACGCCGACCTCCGGCCTTGATCAGCTCGATGGCTCGGGCGTGGGTCATGTCCCGGGTGCTCTCGCCATTGATCTCAATGATTTGATCCCCGACCTGGATGTAAAGTAGGCGGGTGACACAGTTTTAGAGCTTTTTAGTTCTTCTAACTTGGTGGAAACTGTCTGACGGAGCTGTTTTTACAGTTGTGGCAGGTTGATATGGATAAAGACGAAGTTTTCTGAGTTTGGAGGAACTTGACTGACACCTGTGAGAGGAACAGGAGTGTTTCTAGGGATTGTGCAGTCCCCTGCACAATGGATGATGGATGTTCCAGTCTTCAATCAAATTTCTAAAATTACTTTTGAGGCCTCATTAGGGGCATAGACCAATATAGAATTTTAAGGGGTTCGTAAGGCTTATGGTAGAGTTCAAGTAATGTAAAAACAAGGAAAGGGTTTGGTTTGTCCACTCTGGGCTCCTGTAGAAACCCCCTACTCATGATGTAGATATAAATGGCTCATTCCGTGGTAACGAAAACATAGTGACTCTTAGTTTCAGGGGATTATAATATAATAAAAACATTGATATCATCGTTATTTCTCTTCTGCTGATGAATCCTCTAAAATCCAAACCACCACTGGTCCTTTAAACTGTCGCCCAGCTCATTTGAGCGAGGTGTGACTGACAGCAACACCAAATTAATACCATTACATCTATATTAGCTGCCATCTTGTCCCACGAGCCTCTTGGGGACGTGCACAGGGCCACCAGTGAGATGAGCAATTTAATGAAGCTGTTTAAGGAACCGAGGACCGAGCCAATTACGAGCGAGCGGGTCTGGAGACGAGCGGGTGGCACGTTCCAAATAGAAAAATTAACAAGCTTCTTTTATTGCGGACGACAGTGATTTACAAAGATCAATATGGATCCATAATTCATTTGCTTTCCCGTGAGCCTCTGCGGGCATTAATAAGCATTACCCGTCAGGAGCTGCCGTCAGCTCTAATTAACTTCAGCCGTAATTCCGACATGTCATTTGAATGGAATTATGGCAAACGCCTTTCTGTGGAGCAGCTAGGAAACGTATTAAGACGCCCTGATGAATTCTAATAAGCTGCACAGTCAGCTGCAAATAAAACATCAACTGGAGAGTTTAGCTTGGTTCCCTGGACGCTACCGGACGTACACGAGGTCGGGTCAAGTGTCATCCCTCCCTCCAGTCGCTCTCAAGACGGGGGGGGGGGATTCATGGGTAACAGGGCAAAACGTTCCGGGCTAATTATGCTAACAAATGGAGAAGTACTGTGGTAATGGTCGGGCTAATTTGAAAGTCAGGAGTGGACTGGAGTGGAGACAGGGGATTCATTAGGTGTCCTTACAGTGGTCTGGACAGAGGTGGGAGGGGAGGACGGCTCCCTCATTAATCCTCACCTCGTAACAGCCGAGGAGAGAGAGCCTTCATTTTCATCTTTAATAAAGTTGGATGGACGATGTGTGAATGTGGAGCGGGGGGGGGGGGCTGCTCCCTCCTCAAAGCTGAGAGGAGGTAATTAGATCCACTCAACGATGATGTCCAACAACCAATCACTTCACAACAATCTTCTTAAAACGATCCAGTCTGGCACTTGGAGCTTGTTAGAAACTGTTAGTGCTCCTCTGCTGTGATTGGTTTACGGCAGCTCGGGACAAATTACATTTCTTTTGAAGATGAGACAAAGAACCTGTTGAGCCGGTCTAGGAGAAACCATTTGGCCTGAACTCAAAATGTCAGAGCCACGGCGGGGAGTCGAGGCACAAGTGGTTTTTTTTGTGGCTTTTCTGCATCTTAATAACGCGCTCAGATCCAAAGTGACAGACATCTCTGGGGATTTCTAACCAGCGTATCACATGTACTTAAGTTAAATACAGACTGATCCACCCACACACACACAGAGGGGGGTCGGAGGAGAGATCAAAGTGTTCTCTTCACCTTGTTCTCTGGAATCTGCTCCAGACTCATATCAGTGGAGTTTCTGTATCAGAGCAGCAGTTCATCGAAAGCAGCTCAGTACATTTACTCAGGTACAACCTTGTACTTTCAAACAATCAACATTTCTAGGGAAAATATAGTACTAGTAAATGTAGTACTTTTAATTTATCACCTCCGCCAAGGAAATTATGTTATATTTAATAGTGAAATTTGGACTTTTCAAAAATAACATAAAAGTGCATATTTTACAAAAGTTACAAATGTTCTTTCAGTTTTTTTCCTCAAGTATGTTATATGTTTTAATTTACTATGAGTAGGATTCAGGACTTGGAGGATTTGAACTGTTCCTTTCACCACTGATCAGACGACTTGGCAGCTTCTTTCCTTGAACTCAAGCTGAAGATAGATTCCCACCTCCTCCTCTTCCTCTTCTTCTTCCTCCTGCAACTGGGCTCAGTTTACTCCATCGACTACACCACTGAGGAGGTGAACTAATATCTCCCATGGGGGCATTTCTTGTACGGGTTCATTACAGATAACGACTGTTGAGCAGACTTGAGCTATCGGAGCCGCAGACGTAAAGATCGGGGAACATACAAGTAAGAGAAAGAGGAAGCAGAAGACCGACAGCGATGTGTTGTTGTAGTAAACCAACATCGACAAGTAGAGAAAAGCTACTGTGGAATTCTGTTGCAGCCAGCAAAGCACAAGGAGGAAATGAAGGGGATGTAAAAGTGGAGTCTTGTGCTTTGTAGGAGAGAGAGAATTGTGCAGATCTGCAAACATCAAAGTAGAATTGAAGTCGTCCCACTTAAACACGTTATCTTTCTTTATCTGTCTGAATATTATCTGTAACTAAACGCACTGAGTTTTAGGAACTTCTGGGAGGAGACAAACTTCTGAAAAACCACAAAAGGACAAACCCTCTCCGAGTTTTGATAACATCAGACAATTAAAGGGAGCGTCTGCCATGTAATCCACAAAGATAGAAAGCAGTTTAACCTCTAAAACGGTGGAGGTACAGGCTTTCTTTAAAATAAATCACGTCATCAGAACCCACCCTCATCCTTGCGTTGCGGATGGCCGGTCCGTCGTCCGCCAGCCGCAGGACAAACAGGTCCATCTTGTACTCCCGCCCCCCTCGGATGCTGAAACCGAAGCCCTTCACACTTTTGTCCAGCTCCACCGTGAAGAAGTCGAAGTCCTGTGTGAGCTGAGACATGATGGGACAGGATGAGACTCAACAGAACATAGGACATGGGACTATGACCGCATATAGTGTGTAAAGTTTTATATTTCACTTCTTAGTGTCTATCCCTGACTTCCCATTGGCTGAGAGACAACTTATAAAATATAGAAATATGTACTTTAAAAAACTATATGTGAGTTTTGAAGTAGTGTAGTTTAGTTTCAGCTAAAGAAAAAAACTTTTCAGAAGGAAGCTGGCAGTCAGAGATTTGAATACATTGAAAAAGCAGCAAAAACGATGAGGACATGAATAAAATCTGTCTTAAATAAAAAATAATAATGTTTATAGAAGGTCTTGCATTCGCTATGACAATTTATGGCAGTTTTTGGAATGCAGCAACTTCATTAGAGGCAGTACACTGAAAAGCCTTGAACTGGGAACAAAGACTAACATTTTAATGCTGTATAAATTATGAGCAGAGCAGAGGCGGACTGATATCAGCAGATCTAAGATAAGCTCAGAATCTATTGGCATTAATGTGGAAATACCACATTGCAATAAGGACATACAGAAAATAAGTTTGAAACGTTATAATGATTACACTGTTTGTCCAGCAGAGAGCGCTGAAAGGCTCATTTTTTGAAAACACTGATAAGCAAAGTGAGACTGAACCAAAATGGTAAAACTAAAACTATGAGCTGAAAGTCAATTAAACGCTTCATAGAAATTTTCCACAACACACTATTGACCAGTGCTACTTTAAGTATCAATTAACTGGTCTCTGAAATCCAGTATTGGTTACTGCTTGTGGAAAAAAACTCAATTCCTCTGCGACCCCACAGGAGAACCAGCACAATGATGGAAAACATCTTCACCTGAACTGGTGGCATTCTGTAATCCGGCATGTACTGCCTGGTGTCCGTGGCGAGCTGTCTGTAGTCCAGCAGCGGCGGGTGTCTGTAGTCCAACGTGGGCGGCTGCCGGTAGTCGGCCACAGGCGGGTGCCGGTAGTCCACCGGCGGCTGTCGGTAATCCGTGAACGGCGGCTGCCGGATGTCCGGTTTGACGTCCTGCCTGGCTTTCACTTCTGACCTGTAACTATCAGAGGATCAGAGGAACGTCCATGAGGATTCCTACACCTGTCACGGTTAAGTCTCGTGGTGCTGGGTCACCAGGACAGAGTCGGCTTGTTTTAACAGAATGAAAACCACCAAACTACACTATTATAAAAACAGACCAAATGCAAGCTTTTCAAACCTAAAGCCAACTCATCTTGATCTCCCCCTGGTGGCTGGCTGCAGTATAGATCATCCACCCTGCCTTCTCCATGTTAGCTAACGGGACATGGTCCAAAGCTATAAGTTGTTCATCAAATAAATTTATCTTAAAGATGGTTTCTGTCTGTTCCAGTCGTCTTGATTGACAGCTGAGATAGTCTCGTGATTGGTCGAGGGCATGTATCAGACGTTTATGATACCCTGACCAAATGAAGTCAAAAGCACAACATGGCCTCTTCCTGTCTGGGATCCAAAAGTCTCTGATTGGCTGCTGATACTGATCCCAGAGAGACTCATTCATTGTGTGAAGCAGAGGGAAAAGACAATGACACTGTGGATTCTGGACACCTGCACTTCTTTGTAGAATATTCAGCGGATCTCAATAAAAGAAGCAATTTCGGTAAATAATTTAGCGCCTTAAGAGTTAAGTGATGTTATGCAACAAACTGGTGGATAAGTTTCCAGAAAGAAAGGAGAAAGAAAGGGGAAAGAAACACAGGAAGATATCGAAAAGAATGACAAAGGGAAGAAAGGGGAGAGAGAGAAAGGAGGCAGAGGGAGTAGAGTGACTCCCTCTACCATGTTCTGCCCCAGAGACAGACAGAGGACGAGTCTATAAAAAAGCTTCCCTGTGTCAGCAAATCAAAACATGACTTTAACGCAGCACCAGGATGAGACGGGTTTGCTGTGTAACTGTTTGAGGTGTCGCGCTCTGTAACCCGGCCTCCTTGTGAAGCTGCGTCTCACCTGCTCTCGTGGACGTAGGTCGGAGGCGGAGGGGCGGGCAGCTGGGTCACAGGGCTCTGATGGGGCACCGGGTTGGGTTGGCCGACAGAGGGGTTGAGCTCCGTGGCTGCCGGGCTGGGCTCAGAGGCCACGTTGCCGGGCTGCGTCTTAGGGCTGTGCTGCTGCGCCATGGGGCTCTGCTTCTCCGAGCTGTGGGCTGAGGGGGGGTTGCTGATTTCTGGGATGAGAATAATGAAAAGACAAATCATATCACAATTTTCTTCAAACTTTTTCAACCATTTAAAAAAGGTAAAACCTGCGATATTGGATTTGTTACGCAACCTGGAGACATAACAACCAGCTTATAACTGCTGTAAATCAACTGTAAAGCTAAGTTGATCATGGACTGTGAATAAAGATGGAGGACGTGTCTCCACTTCCTCCCACTACCCAAAAGTGAACCCAGAAATCATGACATGGCGATTGAGACGGTTTGGCTTCACTTTTGGGAAGCTGTCATGTCGTCCATCTTTGTACGAGTCTTGTTGGTTGAGCTGCTCACAAAACGAACAGTGTTGACCTACAAATAAAAGCTTTGCTCACTAGTGCCCCTAGTGGTCAATATCTCCATTGGGTTCCTTTAATGTAGCTCTAAAGACTGAGGTCATAAATGTCCCGTAAATATTAAGTTGGCTTTTAATCGTATTTTCTCAAACATGGCAGTGAAAACGAATCATAAAAACTATAAAGTGTTGAATTTGAGATTTGACGAGAAGTTTGAGACCTAAAGAAAACAATTTTATTGAATGAAAGTGACAGTTAATCTTAAAAGAATCAGATTTTGCAAAACTTATATAACAACTTTGATTTAACCGAGCCAGTTCAATTACTGTCATAAATCACTGTCAACGCAAAGTCCTGCAGTTTCAGACCCTCCTCTGTAACGTGTGTGTGTGTAGTGTGTAGTGTGTAGTGTGTGTGCACGTGTTCTCTCACCTTCCTGCGGTATGATCCTCAGGGTGACGCTCAGGCCTGCATCCTTGATGAGCTTGACGATGTCGGCGTGTGGCATGTTGACGATGGACTGGCTGTTCACCGCCAGGATCCTGTCTCCCACCTTCAGCTTCCCGCAGCGGTCGGCCGGGCTTCCCTCGATGATGCGGCCAATTTTGTGGGGCACAGCTGTCGGGGGGGGGGGGGGGGGGATCGAACGCAACACGCTGCAGGTGAGGACGCGCTCTCTGCAGCAGATTGGCGGATTACACTTGCGTGTGCTCACACTGCGCTCGCTCGCTCCCTGACTGACTGAGTGTGTCTCTGTCTCTCTGGTTTTACGGTTCACCCCAGGCTTATGTAAGGCATCCAGGTTTTTCTCTCTCTCCCATGTGTGTGGGCGATGCACTGGTGCTCGGCAGCAGCAGAGATGTGTGTGACTGACGTGTCGTGGGCGGGTGTGCATAATTCAGGAGATAAAAAGAGAGGTGCTTCACTATTTAATGAGTCGTGACCTCCTCTCGTATACTGAGGTTTATCTTGACACTAAATAAAGATTACTTGTCATCTTAGATGTGTGTCTGAGAGGGTTCACGTGAGGTTTAGCCCCCCCCGAGGTTAAACAGTGGGGAGACGATGACTGATGATGCACGAGAATCTACTTCCCTCCATCAAACCGCACTGAAACAAGCAGAGGACTCACTGTTAGCGGCGGGCGCCTCGGGCCGGTTCAGCGAGCTGATGATGACAAAGCCGAAGCCCTCGCTCTCCTTCCTGTTGATGATGACGTCACTGGGTTGAGCGCTGGGGGTCGACGTCCCGTCCGAAGAGGCCGCGTTGCCCACGCAGGCGTTGGCCGGCGGGTTGATGCCGGTGCTGTTGGCGTACGTGAAGTCGCTGCGCGGGGAGCTGTGCTGCGTGGAGACCGAGCCGGGGCTGCGGCCGTTCTCCGGACAGGGCTCAGCTGGAGGGGGAGGGAGGGGGAATAAGTAACGTGGTGGGATATGATCACTATCATGACTGTGCAGAACAGAATGTACAAATATCATTGGTGTATCAAAAGTATTCTTATGGCAGAAAGAACGACCCTGTGACAAATGTTTTATTATTTTCAGGAAAACACTAGTGAACCAATTTCCATGAAATTTGGCGGAAGAGAAAGACATTACATTTCGGAGAAGCTCCAGTTTTATGAACAATCTTAAACTACAGATGTCAAATTTATGTAGTTGAGTTAAAAGCTGACTATTTCCCGTCTGATATGTTGTGAAGTAGAACAATCAAGTAAAGTACCCGTTAGTTGTACTTTAGTTGAGTAAATGTACTTGGCTGTTTTCCACGTCTCCCCACAGATCTCACAAACACATTTTCAGATCAAATCCCGTCCGTCAGTCACAAATCGTTTCTCTTCCACAGATGAAGGTAATTAAAGATTTCTCCTCTCTGTCTCTCTTGATGTTGTTTCCCCACAAAACAAATAATTTTCTTCAATAGAATCCAAAGCTAATTTTAAACGTGCAAAGAAAAGAATTCATTTGACAGGCGGGAGCTGTTTTTCTTCTCCGATCTTTAGAAAATTGGACGAGCTGGAGCCGGGTCTCATCGAGAAGAATCGAGAAGCAAACGCACAAAGCAGGGGAGAGCGCAACACAAAAAGTAACACATCAGTCGCCACGCGGTAAAAAAAAAACACATCATTAAAATGTGGCACCGTGACAATCCAGGGTGCGAGCAGCTTCTAGATCAAACCGGATGTTGTGGTTTTGAAGGCTCATCGAGAATTTAAAATGTAACTTCAGTTTACCGGATTGAAGATTCAGGGAGATTTGTCGCTTTACACAGCCACGTACATTCGCGTAGTTCTGCTCCACGCCCGCTGACTGACACAAATAGTTATCTTACAATGGGAGAAAATTGTCCAAAGTGGGGAGTTGGGTGCAGGAGGAGGTGTGAGCTCGGAGCAGAGAGCGGAGTCTGACGTCTCGCTAAGTGCCAGTGGGAGCCAGACAATTAGGACGGAAGTAAGGGCCACAGAAGAGGCCAGGCATGAGTCACCCAGTAGCCTTTGGTGAGCGGAAATTGATGGAGAAGGCGAAAGAGTGTGGGAAGAAAAGGATTGGTGAGAACAGTGTGTGTGAGTGTGTGTGTGTGTGTGTGTGTGTGTGAGAGAGGTAATAATGAGGACGGAGGAGGCCGGAGTTCACACGAGGTGACGTGTCGTCCCAGTGTGCAGACTCAAAGGTGAAGGAGCTTGTAGAAGAACCAGAGCGATCTCCAGAGGTTTCAGTGCAATTAATGTGAAATTAGAACTTCAGTTTTCTCACTGATTAAATTCGGCTTTATTAATCATTACAGGACGAGAAGTGTGGACATGACCCTAACCCAGCGATATCAAGTCACCTCATAACCTCAAAGCTGATAAGTGCAGAGGTAACCGTGTGCCTCCCGAAGATGTTTTCAGTGACCGAGCTGTCACTACGTCTCGAATTAAAATGGTCATCCATCGTCTATTTTCAGGATGAGGCAGTGTGAGTATTTACAGCAGCAGAGCCCACGTTCATCATGCTGCAGGAACATGTCCCCGTGCAGCAGCGTGGGCTGAGCTCCATGAAGAATTAAACTGAGGCTTTTGGCAACACACATTGTTTGTTTTGATCGTTTCATTGTATTTGTGGACAAAAAGAAAAATATGTCCCACCAGTGTTAACACCAGAAGAGAGACCACCCATGCTGCCACATCCAGCCACTAAAGTCATCACAGATTTATTTTAAATCCGAGTTTTATTTAGGTTGTCATGTTGGAACTCACTGTTCCCTGGAAAGTCTGGTTAGAGGAAGAGAGGGAAATCTAAATTGAGAGCTGGTCGCCCGCTGCAGACACCTGGAGGTCTGGGCGGCAGGGGCTTAGCAGAGACTCCACCAGTCAAAAGGCTTGTGGG
This sequence comes from Platichthys flesus, assembly GCF_949316205.1. Taxonomy (NCBI): domain Eukaryota; kingdom Metazoa; phylum Chordata; class Actinopteri; order Pleuronectiformes; family Pleuronectidae; genus Platichthys; species Platichthys flesus. The sequence continues at coordinate 13,872,281 of NC_084967.1, forward strand.
AGAATCAACTGGTGTGTGTGGACGTTTTCTTGTCTTCTGGGCTAATCACTGAAGATGTGTCCCAGTCCTACTAACTGGTGTTTCGAGACACTGTTCATCATATGAAATTACAAGTGGCGATCTCTTCATTACTCATAGCCCATTGGTCAATGGGTTATCCAGGTGGTCAAGCAGTTACCATGCATGTTGTGCAACTGCAGCCTGACTTGAACCTGTAAAAACGTTTTTTCTGCAGAAAACTATATATTTAAAACTAAAGGTCTTCAGGAAGATGATATACGACCCCATTCAACCTTTTAAAGAGTCAACTTGACAGGCAAAGCCATAAAACTGTGAATATTTACAATCATGTTATCTCCAGTAGCAGCTTTGGAACCTGATTTATAAATTGACCATAAACTACTCTTAATCAATCAAATCATAGATTAATTTATAATATTTGACGATAATAACAAACTTCCATCCCTGATCTCTCACCTGGCGCCTGCACTCTCCTCCTGATGACCAGGCTGACCTGACCGTTCCGTGCCGCCCCGTGCATCAGGTCGATCACGTACCGGTGAGGTTTCCCCACCACCGGGATCCCGTCCACGAACAGGAGCTCGTCACCGGGCCGCAAGCGCCCGTCGAGATCCGCCGGACTCTTCTCGATGATCGCCCCGATCAAGATCTATTGCAAAAACGTCAACTGTCACAAATATGGAGGTGGAGATCCGACAGGTTCAGATGCTGGACTTGTTTAAGTGTCACGTGCAGTGGGTGTTAACTTGTTATAAGTGATAAATAATCGGCTGAACAGCACGATTGAAATATTTTTTTGTTACTTTGACAGACAGCAGAAGACACTAAAGCAGCCAGAGCCACCACTCTCTCTGGGGGGGGGTACAGAGGTCAGGGGGTTAGGTGGGCACAGTGTGTGTGTAGTGGGTTAGAGAGGAGGAAATGACAGGGTTCCACGCCCATCGCCATACGAGCCTTCTCACGCGTCTCCGGACTCACAGGCTGCCCGGCCTCATCGCCCCCCAGCACCCGGAACCCGAACCCAGATTTCTGCCTGCGCAGGTGGACCTCGATGTCCTGGTACTCCGCTCCTGGAGTAACACAACCACAGACGACAAACACACAATTCTGTTAGCTTACTGCGGTTACAAGTTTTCTAACAGTGTCCATGCAGGGATCAGACTCTTACCTGTCAAGTCCACAGGAAACACAGTCCGCGGTTGGCCGGGTTCTACACAGGAAGAGAGAAATGCACCAATAAACAATAACAGATACACGAGTACTGCTCACACACAGGCAGCACGCACTCGGAGAGCACAACGGAAAATGCACAAACTTCCACAAAGACTAGAACGAGGCAGAAAAGACTGTGTCTCAGCACAACTGTCACCGCAGAACTTCAGCATCATCCATAAACGTCAGGAAGCGCTTACGGCGCGTAATATACTGCTTCTGTATTTACAGCGTGAGGTGGGACGCGAGCACTAATCTGCAATCAGGGGCTTCACACAACAACAGGATCTGCAAAGTAGCGAAAGGAAGTCAACCGAAGACAAGTGGCTGCGAATGAAAAATTGATTCCAATTCCGACTGTTTTAATCACAGCGAGCGCTCTGCTGGGACCCAGCAGGGATGATGGGAGAAGATGATATCATGACTACAGACGAGAGGGGTGACGCAGCTGCTACCACAGAAACCACACGCAGTGCTGCAGAGAGCCAGCTGGTAAATACAGGATGTTACCAAGGCAATGTCTGAAAGTACCTACAGAAAACCTCGTTATCGTAGTTGTTTTGAAGGGCAGGAAATAAAGTTTTGACCTCAGATCAAGGTCGAGCTTTCAATCAGAGCAGGAGCAGATCTCTCCAGAAACAGTTTCACTCTGAATCAACATAATTGGAGTAAGTTTGCGTAACATGGAGGTGTCAAGGGTTTATGACCTACACCAGCCAGCCACCAGGGGGCGAGCAAGATTTTTTGGGGCGGCTCTCGTGTCGTCCATCTTCATACAGTCAATGTTTAAACCAGTAGATAAAAGACTCAAAGATTGTGCAGAGTTTGAGTTAGTGTTTCTACAATCCTAACAGCAGCCACCCACCTGAACACACACACAACCACACAACCACACACCCACACGCATAAAAACAACCCACTAACATTTCCGCAGAGTTGTGTGAAGAGTAATGATGCGTCCTGATGATAATGTCCTCCCAAGGAAAGGAAAAAAAGACTCTTAACAAATGGATGGGGAGGTTATATCGCTGGTTTATTCCTCCTCGGGTGTTTATGGCGCGAGGTGCCAGGATGTCACCGCCTCGACGTAAAGATCCCACCGGTCAATAAAGAGGCTGTTAGTGAATATGCTGCTTTGTTTGTGTGCGTTTAATGAACAAGGATCAGAGGAGGCAACACCAGGATAAGTAGCTGCAAATGCTAATGGGGAGGGGAGGGGGTGTACATCTGCAAAGCTTCTGATGATTATTTAAAGTGTTTGTGCTGAAGATCCAGCGTTTGATCCCTGATAGAAAGACGCTCAATCACTTCAACAAGCTTTTTAACGTGTGGATCTCGATAAAGTTTATCTTGCACCTTGTGAAACCCAAATTGTGATTCGTGAATATCGTCTGTACAAATAAAAAACACATTTTGATATTTGAACTTTCGGGATTCCTCTTCTTCTGTGTGTGTTTGTGCAACAAAGAGAGAAAGTGATGAATCTTCACGGCACCGCCTCCCGGTGACGAGGCGTTACCCACAGTGCCACCTCACCCGCGGTGTCAGCTCTGGTACTTACGCCTACTCTCAAAGATAGACCTGGACTTCTCATAAAGGTCATAGGGGTCGGGTTTAGCCAGGGCCTCGGGGGCTGAGTCTGGGACCGAGGCCCTGTGAAGGTGGTGTGTCGGGAAGGGGGCGCTGTGGGGGATAACGGGGGCCGACAGGCTGGTCTGAGCGGGGCTGCCCTGGCCCTGCTGGGACTCCCACTGCTCCAGCACCTGTAAAGCACAGCGTCATGAGGGGTCAGTACTTCCCAGTCTCGGTTAGCCTGATTAGCATGAAAACAAAACTAAAGGAGGTTTTGCTCTGATGATATTTGACCGTTTGCTAAACCCGGAGCCACGGTTGCTTTGCCTGTCAAGTTCTCTGTTCCCCAACAGCATGACGTTTAGGGAACTGGTCAAAAGGGTTCTAATGATTTACCTCCTGGAATTCATAGTAACTTTTGAAACAAAAGGTTCTGGTTTGAGACAATGCTGCTTATTTATTATATGTTTAGAAACAGAAGCTTCTCACCAGCTCATGATCAGTGTAGGAGTCATTGTTTTTTGTACTTCAGAATAAAGCTAGTTAGCCTTCTTCGAGATTTAAGGATAAGCTGAAATCGATATGTCGGACTAATGTGAAACCATCTTGCTAATGTTGCTAGAAGATACAACTTTCCCAAATCCATTAAAAGAACAAAGCTGATGTTTTTACTCTTTTAATTCCAGCTTGATAACTAATTACGAGCGTCCTGCCTTTGAAACAAAGCTGACGTTTAGCTAATGTTGTTTGGAATGTATAAGTCCTGAATTAAATAAAGAGCAGAGCTGCTGTTTTTCCTCTAATCACTTTAATTCCAACTTGTAACTAGAAAGAGACAATGTCGTCCATTCGGTCATTTGCTGCTGTCGTGTGTTTTGCCTTTGAATCAATGTTAAATTAACGTTTGCAGCTTATGTTAAAGCAGATAAACAGTTATATCCAGACTTTACTCTCTTGCCTTTTAGTTTTTTTGTTCAGAAAAGATGCTTAAGAAGAAACGACACCACATTCCGAACTCGTTAGAAACTGAGAATTGTCTGTTTTTCGACCGTGTAGAGAAACCCCAAACTTGACAGGGCCTGTCATGCCTGGTTATTGTTACTGAGCAGTAACGGGCCAATCACTGGCTCGGACTGGGGTTTAGTGAACGGTCAAGTCTAGCTGGACAGACAGGAAGCCAGAGAGTGAGTGAGGTTAGTGTGTGACAAATAATAATAACCAAGGACATGAAGAAGAACACATGGAAGGATGATGGAGGGGAGTTTTAGGTAATATCAAAAAGGAGGTGATATGTTGTGTATTTTGGCAAATTTTGCTTCCAAAACACAGCATGTATGTGTGTGCTGTCAAGAAGTTGTGGTGACAGCGTCAGTGTTGTGACACCAGTCAGAGTGTGAGCCTTGATGTGTCAGATGAGCCGCGGTGCTGACACAGTGTGAGCGATGGATCCGGAGGGAGAGCGATGAGCTGTTTGAAACCGAGTCGGGAGACCGGCTGCATATGGCACACTTTAATATCCAGAATTACGGGGGCATCTGGTTCAAGATGTACTGAGAATAAATATCAGCTCCATAAAAGCTCCGGGCCGGAATCAAAAGTGTTCACATTCGTTATGGTTTGAGTTCGAGCCCATTGATGTGGAGCACGGCTGCACGGGGGCCGGGCTGCAGAGACTGGAGACCTTGTTACGCCTGAGATGAGACGACTGCATCCTCATCTCTCTTCCACTCTGTCTGTCTCTTTAATGTCTGTTTGTTTTAAGACTTTTAAAGCAAGCACACACTAGAGCTGCTTCCAGAAACTCACAAAACTCTGGAGGAGGTGCGTTTGTGAACATAAATGTCCGAATAAGAGCCTCCGGATTATCTGAGGACTTTCTCCACCTGTATATAAAAGTATAAAGTCCACACCAAGTCTGTTGAGTCCGATGTGGGAACACGGAAGGTGCTGAATCTGACAGACAAACCTCGATGAGCTCATTTGCAAATGAAACCCTCAGTGGCTCAGGGCTGCGCTCGGCTGCAGGTCGATGTGACAATTATATCAATTCCCTGTTCTTCCCTTATTAGTCGAGTTTCCTCCATATTTCCTTCTCATAGCTGTGGAAGTCTTCCTGTAACAAATGATATCCAATTAAACTGAGGCTGAACTCTGTGTTGGTGTGTGTGTGTGTGTGTGGGGGGGGGGGGGGGGGGGTGTACAGCAGCTGGGGGAGAGGGGCAGGACAGCAACAAATTACCACTAGGGGGTAAAAAGAAGAGTGAGGCTCTGCACGCTGGCTGCTGCACTCTGATGTTCAAAGCTTTTCCCTCAGAGCTCAGAATCACAATTATTCCGAGGGAGATGCAGGAGATTGATAAAAAAAGAGGGGGGGGGGGGGTGAGCAGAGATGATGAGCTATGGGCTGATTCCAAGGGACGGGGCGACTTTAAAGCAATGGAGGTTTGATTCTGGGCTGTTGGTGGCGATCCAGGACAGGGACATCCTGATCCGGGGTCAGGGGCTGGCAGGACGTCCAGGCATGAAATGGATTACACACGTAGTTGCACAAAGAGAAACAAAGAAGGACGAGCAGAAACATGCACGTGTGGGCATGTGAGGGTGAGAAATGTAAAAGACAGAGGGAACCTGATCTGAGAGGATGTTTGGTGGGCAGAGTTGTTGCTGAGCCTCAGGAGAGCACGATGCTACAGGAATGTTTTTGAGGCAGCACAGGAAGCAGCAAGACGGGATTTCACTTTAATGTGTTAAAGGTATAAAAAAGCTTTTAGAAATCAGGAGGATGTTTTGAAATGAAGGTTAAGAAATGGACGCAAATGCATCTGGGCCGCGCCGAAGCACTCACATACATGGATGTGCGTATAACCCTGATGGCACCGAGTCGGGGCCATGAATCAAGTCTGACGAGCAGGATCAAGAGTCTGCTGGTGTTATGAGTGAGCCACTTGACCTTTTTTGCCATCTCACAGCAATAAAGGAGGGACAGCCGTCAAGGGCTAGCTGCTATAAAAGCCACGGACATGGAGCGAATCATCAGTAGAGTTAGTACGACGATGGAGGGACAGAAAAGTCATTTCTGGAGAGCAGGGGAGTCGATGGGATTATAGCACGTGTGCAGCCGCTGCCACTAAAATCTATATCGATTGCCTCAAAAGCTGGGGACGGTCCAGATTTTGGAAGCTGATGCATGTTACCTGCTTAGGGGTCTTCCATGGCGAATAGTGACCTGCAATGTCGAGAGAACAAAAATATGATTTAGACCGAAAAGGGAAAAGGTGGCAGAGAAATGTGAGGTTCACTTTGAGCCATGGAGCCTTTTTTTTCCCCGGGGATTATTGCAGATAAAAGAATGAAGAAGAAGAATAAAGCCCATTATTGAATTACAGAGGAAGCTAATAAAAATAAGAAAGTGACATGAAACCAGCGAGAATGGTTGGAATGATAAGGAAGAAGAAGTGCTCACTCAAACAGGATAAAAAGCAGATGATGGTATAAATAAATATGAGGCACAAACTTATCGTGAGGGGAGAGAGGGATTAATTTAAGCTTCTCTAATGTGAAGTATCTTCATATTGAAAAGTGATATAAAATAAACGTATGGTCTTCGAAGCAGCAACAGATTCATCTTTTAGCAGTGATGAGGATTTTCATAAACTGGGCTTTTTTTGGTAATGATTCCAAGTTTAAAATGTGTTGGTCCTCTTAATGGGATTTATATCTGATTTTCGTTTAAGGTGCTTCAGGATGATTGTGACATATTCAAGTTAATTCAGTTTTTAAAACAAAGCAGCAAAATAAAAGGCCACAAGTTTCCCTTTGACTTTCCCATTCATTTATCAGTGGACTTTAAACAGGAACATCACTTCTGCTGTTTACAGGCACAACCTCCATCTCCATGCAGGACAGAAGCAGCTGACACCAGTACATTCACAAACCACATGCACACACACACTCACACACACAGTAATGAAACATGATCCAGCACCATTTCTGTAGTAAAATTCACAGGAGTGTGTAAACAAACACAAGCATGCTCCATCTTCTTGAGTCAATTTCTCCCCTTCTTGATTTCCACGTGCTGCCTTCCTCTCCCCTCTGGGAACAAGCATCTGCATATGGACGGATCTAATTAAGGGGTGACCACTTGACTTATGAGCCAGCCTTCCCAGTCTGGGCCTGGCCGGGCTCCAGTCCCACTGCTACAACATTCGTCTAGCTGATTCACGAGTCAAACGGTGACAACGCGGAAATGAACACATAAAAACCACACAGTGAAATCTGGCAGCGTTTTTCAGACTGTTAGCGACTCGCGGCCGGAATAGGCCAATTCAAATTTAAAGATCATAACAGCACGACAGCTTATATATAAAAAAAAAAGCCTCAATGACAATTTCCTTTCTAGTGCATGGGGAGATTTATTTATTTATCAGCCCCAAGGAAGTACATTAAAGGGAAGAAGCACAGAAAGGACCTTTTCTTTTATTCCCAAAGACACCACTTGAGTGAAAAGCTGAAACACCGACAGTGACCACAGCCCTGGTGCTGAAACCTGACCACAGGGATCCTCGGGGTAGAGTCACTGTTAACTCAGGCGGACCGAGCATTTAGTCGGAAGCGGGTGTCACCGTGCCCCACGGCTGGAAGTGGAGGAGGGGCGAGCGACAGAGAGAAAGACTGGGAGGAGGAGTCAGAGAGAGAGAGAGAGAGAGAGAGAGAGAGAGAGAGAGAAAGAGAGAGCGTGAAGGAGCTGTCCGTGGTGCTGAAACCCAGAGCCTGAATGCTCATACATGAACCCTGTGGATTCCAACACACACTTATCACACTGTGCTAACCGGTTGTCTTTCCTCCATTCAAAGAGCATGATCTTTTAAAATGAGCTGCGTTCAAACATGGACTGAAAACCAGTACATACCCAGCTCGTACTTAAGATTTCCTCCAGCCTCAGCTCTTCTCCTCACGTGAAAAGTCGGCTCTCTGTTTTCATTGTTCTAATTTCCCAAAACCAGTAAAATGTCAGATGCTACCACCACCAACCCTCCAAGCAACGTTTCCATTGCAGATAATACAGCTAGCCATGTAAGTTGTTTGGAGTAGGAAGTGCTATATACCTCAGACTCTTTGGCTCACTCCTCGTTGTTGCTCTATGTGTTTGTTGTGAGTCAAGGCAAAAATAGAATTGAAGTGAATAGATCAGCCCCATTGTGTACGGTACCCCAGTGTGAAATCAATGAGTCCCGCTCTCAAACTGAGAAACCGCTTTTTTTAAATAAAGCTAGGAAACATACTGGTTAGCTGCCTTGATGCCACAGTTAGTCATCTGTGTGATACATGCAGGACCAGTAGAACACCAACAATGAGAGCAGATTATTCCAGTTCAAATATCACTTCAAATATCTTCACAGTGATTCACTCTCCGCCCCCCGCCCCCCCTCCCAGGCACAGCTCCAGGTAGTGATGAATGAGATCGGCTGCAGTCGAGCCTCGTTTTTCAATTTGAGTTCAGAAAAAGTCCAATTAAAGAGTTGTGAGTCGGGGAGTGTTTCTGCTCCGAGGGCGACGGGTCCTCCAGGTTCCCTGTGGCGATGATGGTTCTGTTATCAGACTCCAGCGACACACACACACACACACACACACACAAACACACACACACACACAGACTCTGCAAGGTGACAACTGAGGGAAAAGATTAATGTGGGAGGACGAGACGAAAACTCAAAAAGTAAAAGAGTGAAAAATGAGAAAATCTTTCACCGCATCCAAATTTTCTGTTTGCTTGAAATGTTAAATTCTCTCTCAAAACTTCCTTTGGGTATTTTTTTAATGTTTATTAACCGTTTTTCTTACATTAATAATGTACAATTTTAATTCACCAAGCCTTTCTATACACCCAAGGACACCGGACTATTTATCATTGATAAAAAGGAATAAATGGGTTGAGGTAAATATCAGATTAAAGTCAATACAACATGAAGTGTATGTATTGATAGATATAAATCCTTATAAATAAACTATTAGTAATGTTATTAGTAGTAGTAGCAGTTCTATGCTTCCCTACAAGGCTGCTTGCCTATAGATGCGCACACGGACCACTTATGTCTCAGGTAATCAACTTTCGCTTTCAGTTCTCAAGGTCATATAACAAAACAGCATAGAAAACATGTTCTTGTCCTCAACAGGAAACATCCACTACAAAGTTTAATGGACAACAGGTCAAAGTCAAATGAGGACAATGGTGAGAGAAGGAAGATAAAGAAGACAGCGCATCAACTTGTGTGATTAAATATGAATCCTCTGAAAGACTCAAGATATGTGGCATATTCACTTGTACTTAAACCTTAAATGCTATAAAATAAGTATTGTTTCCTGTACTTTCAGACAAAGTACATGAATAAATATATGCTTGTATGATTCAGCTTCATTAATGTGCACATACAAGAGTCACTGAGAAAAGTCTGGATTTTTCTCAAATGCTTATTTGATCCACTTCAAACTAGGCAGGTTAAGACGCTGATGACTTGACCATGAAGTTTTTCTTTTATTAGCTGAGTGGTTCTTACAACTCTTAGTAGTTCACAGTTACTCGTCGTCAAATTTCTAAAAGATCTGCTCTGCGAGAAGAAAAGAAAGCAAAGACTGACACGTAAAACTAATTCACACACACACACACACACACACGTTTGAAACCATTTGACACACATGATGCTGCATTTGTTCAGTGAGACAAGAAACACACAAATCTCTTTAATGTCACAATGAGAGGCTACCTCTGGCCATTCAATTATTCAAATGAGGCTACGACAACACTAGAATTTGTGGCAGCACACATGAATTTTTCAGACCTTTATGAATATGCATCTGCACGGGGCAGAGACTGGCAGCTCCACACAGAATCCAGAGCAGAAAACTGTGCAGCTCAATTAAAAACGCCTGCTCCACGTTCGCCAGATGTTTAAATAATACAAAAAGAAAAGAAGCAGCCTCATTGTAGCTGTGTGCAAAACAAATTGTTTGCACGGGTTAATATGCGTGATATTAAAGCTGAAAACTGAACAATTTGTTTAATCACGCAAATGCAATCACTGCGTAATCACTCCAGCCCATTAAGGCCCAAATAGGAGCGCTTGATTTGTTTAAGAGGCAACCAAGGTCAGCAATCCTCACTCCTCACACACACAGGGAGGAGATGGGCGCCCAGCTTCAGCTCCTGTGATTTCATTTTGACGGCAATGAGACAGAAAAACAAACATCCAGTTTTTCTTAACAGCGCAGAGTGCTGCAAAGATCTGATCTCAGCGTCTGCCCGCTAATGCACGGGCCCCCGGACGTCTCCCCGGGGGGGCGACCGGTTGGGATATCGATCCCTGGCAGGGAGCTCCTCCACGGTTTGGAGCATCCGGGGACAGAAGTGTGAACATGGCTGACAGTCTGCGGTCCACAGGCAGAACGCCAAAGTAATCACTCTTTTGCTTTCCCTCTTTTGCTTCCAACTATACTATCTTCACACACACAACACACAAACACACACACACAACACACACACACAAATCCAATGAATCACTGTCTAGTTGCCCAGCGAGTCCCTGAGAGGCTGAAGGAGGCTCGGTGAGTCAAACTCTTCTTCTCTTTTCTCTTTTCGCTGACCTCACCTGAGGCCCGCATGTTTACCAAAGCAGCCTCTGGTCATCTCGGTGCATGAGACCCGTCTCAGGTGAGAAGCCAGAACCGAGCGGCTGATTCCTAAAGCGCACGTTACCCATGACAGTACAAGAGAGGGGCGTTTATGTAAGTGTGAGGAGGCTGGTGCACTTAACGCCGCCTCAGGGTATGTGCGAATAAGACGAGAGAAAAGTGTGCCTGGCCGTCGTGTAGGTGTGCGTCCAACCTGTGTGAATCAAACCATGTGGCCCGGAGATGCTGTGTGAGTGTGCGGGCGGGGGGGCGGCGGCTTAGTGGAAGCTAAATGGGCGAGAGAGCAAGTGAACGAGCTGAAAGTCTCCGGCGCTAATTAGGGTGCCGCGTCTCGGCTGGTGTGCGTAGTGACGACACAGACTGTTAATGGTCAGATAGCTGCTAATGAGGCTGTCTGCCACGGACACACACATTTGCACACGCACACGGACCCACAATAATTACAGTTAATGAGATACAGGGTCCCCCATTTGCTAGGCTAAAATGACCCGGGAGTCAAAGTCAAATTTAAGGGACGTTTAATAGTTTAACTTTAGGTTTAATTTTGGGGACGGTCCACTCGGCTCTAATGACGTGCGTTTGATGCCGAGCGCTTTGGGAGTCGTGACACAAGCCGAGGAAAAAATGTGTTTAAAAAAAAAAAAAAGATCTACATCATTACATTAACATCTGAAACTAATTATGTGTAGGACAGTGCAGCCATTTGACCCCGGCTAATAGATTTAGCTTGAGATTAAAAGCGGCCCCTCAAAGAAATAATATCTCGACAGACACAGGCTACTTAGTGGAACCCAGTTAGCTCGTAAAAAAGGACTGGATCAGCAAATTATCGTACATTATGAATTATTGATCGTACAGACGGCACCATTATCGTATCAAATGCAATAATCGTCACACATCTGGCCACACTGGTTTAACTGGTAAGTCTTTTGAAGATTTGCTATATTTTGCTGATAAACAAAGGGTCAGGACAGTGTGGCCTACAAACACCTTTTTTTGGTTTAAGCTGCCGGCGCATTAGTGACCTCTGGTGGCAAAATATTGAACATACAAGCTTGACCTGGACTGTAAATTACTGATTTAAGATTAAACTAACTAAAAGTAAATGATCCTCCCTACCAACCTGATAATGGATGAACCTAACCAAAGTGTAATTGATTCAGAATATCAGGTTGTATGTCATCATCAAAACCATCATTATTGTGAGAAAATACATTCACTAGCCAGCAGGAGGGGGTTACTTCCCAGTTTAAGAATCCGTCTTCCTGGTTCACTTTGCTGGAGACTATTAAATATCACATTCTGCTAACAGCCTGTGACGTGGTCGGCTAAATGAAAGTCTCCATCTTCTTTTACAACCACCTGTGAAGCCTCTGCTCTGTTTGCACGGAGCAGATCTCCAGATCACTCTGTGTGGTGCAGGATGGAAAACGCAGCGAGGAGCAGCTTCTCTCTGACTGCGCGTCTGGTTAACGATGATTATAACAAACCTACAGTAAAAATGATGAAACTAATTATTTGTTTAAAGTGTCAGTCAGATAGAAGTAAGCACACTCACATTCCTCTGACTCCTCTCACTCACTCAGTCCTTCAGATCAGAGCGATGAGCTCGGCCCTGAACTGGCAAATAGTTTTTCCTGAGCTCGACAGTCGTCTGACGGATACCGGTCGGTCTCCTCTCGTCCCGTGATGCGGGAGAAGGTGGAACATCGGTCCGGCCGCATGGTGACAGTTCTATAATGATAGCTACTCTGACACGTCTCACACTTTAATCCATAAAAGTCAGTTTCCTCGTTCCAGATATCTTGAAGGGAAATTGATTGGAACAGTTTCTGCGGAGGATTGGCTGATGGACAAATATTGATTTCAAAACACTAATGAAGTTTCACTCTCACATCAGATTTAATTGGAAACAAAACTATAATGAAACTGGATGAACTTTTATCAAACGGGAAAGTGCAAGCGATACCACGCATTCAGGAACATGTTATACCTGCTGCCCTCTAGAGGATTATTGGGGCAGTTGCAGGTCGGTAGTGTGAAGAGTTCACAGACGGCTTAATGTCACTGCCTGAATCTTGACTGGTGAATATCAAACATGTTTGGGTAGACACATTAACACTGTAGTTAATAAACACACGTTTATGACACGGCTCGGTTGGCTTCCTCTCATTGGCTTTTAACTTTTGTTTGCTAGGTTCACAGGAGAAAAGGATAATAGAAACAGTAGGAGGGCTTGTGTTTTATGGCTTTCATTACGTTTTTCAGGACAAAACATTACACAAACAACTCCGCCTCCATGTTGGTTGTGTATCCTGCAGTCCTGTTTGATGAGGTGGGTTCCCAAGTCTCTGGAGTCTCTTAGTGTTTGTACGTTCTCACGATTAAAAGATTAAAACTCTGTCACATCTGTCGTTTCCCACGTTTATGATTCAGTTAAGATTGTAAAATCCTCCAGTTTGCAGCCCACATAAGGTGTGAACCTCCTCAGCTCCATATTTCAATGGGATTATTAGTTATCATTAATTATTCAGTCAGTTATTTCACAAATTAATAGAGAGCGTGTGAGAGTGTGAGGGGAATTTATGTCGCAATCATGTATCTTATATATTTTTTAATATGATCGATGTTTTGAGGAGATGTATCTTGTACGCTACATCACTTTTTAATAAGATTTTTTACAGACACCCAGATGATATAAGTGTCTTCATATACGAGGAAAGTAATTATGTAGAATTACAGCCTGAGGGGAAGTGAGGCCTCCTTCCTGTCTGAGTAGGATTTGAGGAGCGTGGAAAACATTTGCCGGTGAGTTGAGGAGGTTTGAAGGAGGACGTGCGACTCGCCATGCTGCCGAGAGGAGACAGCAGAGATTTAAACTAAATGAAAGTCATAAACAAGGTGGAGTTGACATCTTGGACGAGAGGCTCTCACTTCCTGTGTTAGTTACTGCTTCTGTCTGTTGTGTTGTATTGTGTTCGAGTACAAGGAGAACTCGACTCTTCCTCTCAATCACCACGTGCTCCTCCGCGGCTTGTGAGTGATAAATATCTGTCGACTCTCATCAGCACCAGAGGAGAAACAGGGATTTCAAAGTTCTAGGTTGAAAAATCCAGAGTCGATTCAATGTCTAGAAAAATATTGACAATTGGGTTTGATTTCTTGCAAAATGCTTTTACACAAATTATTGTGGCTCTAAGATACATCTAAAGTAAAGCACTTTAAATCACTTTAATGTTGAAATGATACTTGAAGATAAACTTGCATTAATAGCTCTTAATATCTCTAACATGTTGTGAGCGCATTGATTGATGACACAACAAACAGCCTCCCCCCCACCCCCCAGTTAACCTCAACACAACCAGCACAAGACTTTTAACAAAAATAACAAAATGTTGGCTTTTTCCCACAAATAAATATATCTGTGGTTTCCTGCCCGGCCCCTCGTCTCATTATTTAAGAGAAAAGAAGAAAACAAAGATTATAAAAGCTTGATTGTGACAGTTTCTCTCCCAGGAGGCTCACGCGTCTCTGATCTTAATGAGCTTAAAGTCTGACACTGGTTAAATCCTCTAAAAGACTCTGGAGAGATCCAGGACGTCTGAGACACGAGCAGGATATTCTGGCACGTTTTTTCTCAGCCGTGCTCATTTCTACATATGTTTGCAGCCGTGTCTCTGTACGAGTCGCCTTTTCTTTTTCCACCTCTGGCTCCCACAGATTGTCACGTCACAGTGAAATCAACACAAACAGATGTGACACGGCAACCTGGTGTGTTGTTGCGTGTAGTGGAGCTGAGCCACATCCAGGTTTGGAATAATGAGATGAAATACAGCGCGTAAATAAGGTTGCTATTTCCTCCTCGGGCCAACGGGTGGAAGGGAGCGCTTGTTTTCGACCTTCTGAAGCTCCGTGGCGAGTGAAGACCCCGGACAGATGGCGGGAGGGCTTCGCCGTTAGCTCCCAGCGCAGATGGGAGATTGTGTGTTTTTAGGTGTCGTGTGTGGGGAGTGTGTTGACAGATTGGTGATGTTTGAGACTGTGGCACACAACTTCTGACCTTTCCCATGTGTGCGCGTATGGCTGACGATGTCACAGACGTCCTGGCCACAAAAATATTTATTTTCTCTCGTAGTGGAGCAGGGGGAAAAATCTACATTTTCATAAATATGTTGACTCTGTGTGTTCTCTTCTCTTCGGGGTGTGTTGGCTCGCTGCTTCATGACGGGGACACGGGCAGACTAATAAAGAAATAAATGGCAATAAATCCGCTCAGAGGACACCGCTGACCTTTGTGTGCGAGTCTCAGCGGTGTCGGTGGCACCAGGCGGCTGGCATCATGACTGGTATGTGACATTACACGACACAAAGAGGCAAAATGCAGAAGTACAAATTGGTCGCACAAAGAGAAGCACAAGTAGCACTGGTTTCCCAAATCATCCCATGAGGTCTGGTAGAGCACGACCGAATAAATCGAGGACAGGTTAATCTTCTCTCAGCTGAAGATGCACACGACACAAAAGTATTGTGCCTTTGTGTTTTGACATTTGTACGATTAGCTGTTCGGTTGAAATGGTTTGTCTCTGAAACGCAATGACTCCTGGGATAGATCTGGCCTGAGAAGGATCCACCTGCTGGAGTCTTTGTTTCTCGGGGACGCATTTGACTGCCGCACTAGTCCGAGCCTTCGAGACAGGACAGTCTAGTCAGGCCGCCGTGATGTGATGCGTCTTCAGATGCAGCTTCTGAATTCAGACACAGCTCTCATCTGTGCGGCTGATGGAGGGACGCTGACGCTGATTCGAGATTTAATTAAAATCTTCAACGTTTTTTTCTCTTCAGTGAGTCATCGCTGGCAGATGCACATCCTCCATTCAAAGAGGAGACCGCCTTAAGTTTGCAGGCAGATCACAGGGGGCTTAGGCACAAGTTATGTTCCGTCAAATCAGTTGAATCTCTTTCTTTCAAAGTCAAAGTCATCACTAGTCAACTGTGAAAAGGTTTCTGCTTGTTTTAGAGAGTGAATGTAGACACATCTACACACAAACCTGCCCCAACACACACAAACACACTCAGAAACCAGTCGTCTACCTGTGGATTCTGCAAATAACAACCCTGTGAGTGACTCATGACAGAGTGCAGCGCATAATTATGATTGTCACAGGGCCACAGTCTGGAAAACACAGGGATGAAAGCACTTTGGTGCCATTTGCAGTCTGTGCCCGGTTTGGTGTAAAAACTCTGGTGTTTCTGACATGCCCTCATTTCTGGGCTTTTATTCGTGGTGGAAATAAAATGTGAGGTAGAATCGGCCCCCATGCATGAAACTGTCATGACAAAAACATGAAACAGTGGCTTTGAAAATAGCTCAGTGCTGTAAAAGCATGTTGTCCACCGCGGCTCAGTGAGCGGAGCAGAGCTGGCTCCACTCAACTGAGGTGAAAGACCTCTATCCCTGAGCAGAGAAGAGAGGAGTGGGAAGGACACTTGAGAGGAGCTGTGCATTAGTCAGCCATTGTGGAGCTCTGCAGAACTATAATAGGTTTCTGTGGTCTTTGAGCCGGGTCACACACACGCTCACACACTTAGTTATAATAGCAAAGGATGACATAGATGAAAAGGCAGAGAGAGCCGCAGCTAGAAAGACAAATAGGAAAAAGATGGGGAGAGAATCAAGCGCTCCTGCTGAGCCAACACTCCTCCACGCCACGTCTACGTCTCTCACCTGTTCCCCCCCTCTGCACCACCAGGCTGGTCTCGGTTCCGACGGCACACTCCTTGAGCAGCTCCACCACCTGCGTGTGTGTGAAGCCCTGAACCGGCTGCTTGTTAATCTCCACGATCAGATCCGCCTCGCACAGGCCCGGGCAGCCCTGAGGCTCCAGCACCTGCTTGACGCGCTGGCCCGTGGCGCTGTCGGCGATGGTGAAGCCAAAGCCGTCCGCCCCCTTCACCATGGTGAGGGTCAGCAGCTCCCCCTGGGTGGCCCCCGACGAGGCCATGGAGATGCTGTCGGGCGGCGTGGTGCCGCTGGTGGGAGGGAGGGAGCCGTCCAAGTGGGTGTCGCCCGGATGAGGCGGGAGGAGCTGCTGGGCGTTGACCTGGTCCTGACCCGGGTCCGAGACGAAGCGGGCCGTGCGGGACAGATACTCCAGGTAGTTGTCGTAGCCCGTCCGGCCGTTCACCATGATGGGCCGCTGCTCCATGATGCCCAGCGGGGAGATGATGGTGGTGGTGGTGGTGTTGTTGTTGGTGTTGGCAGCTTCCTCCGGGTCGTAGGGCAGAGGGTAACCACGACACAGCACCAGCGTCACGCTCTGGCCGATGGGCACCGACTGGAAGAGCTTGACCACGTCGGCGTGGGTGGTGCCCAGGACGCACACGTCGTTGATGTAGACGATGACATCGCCTGAAGACAAAAAGAGGAAAGATGGTGGTCAGGTGTAGATCGGGGAAGGTTTGACAAACTGAAATGATATTAACAGCCACTAACTACTGAAAGAATCACTGAATCTATGTCCATGAACTCCAGTGGAAGGCTGAGCTCTGACCCAAAGAGGAAACCAGAACATTTTGGGTGAATCTCGATCAAGACACGGATCCAGGATCCCAAAAAGATCGAATCCGATAACTCAAATTAAATTTTAAAGGATTTCTTGGAGATGTTCCTAGCAAAAAATTTGTTTTTCGAGGTCAGAGCGACCTTGACCTTTGACCTTCAACCACCAAATTCTACTCAGCTCATCCTTTAGTCAAACTTCAACCAAATCCAGTGTCTGGAGCTGAGATCCGGACTTTTCCACAGATAAAAACTTCTTATCTGCCTTTCAAATGTGAAAGATGACAGGAGGCTCAAATGTCTATCACTGCACACAGTGTTTCTTTTTATTTGCTTACTCCAACACACTGCACTTTAGATAAAACCTCGCTGACAATTAAATGTTCCCAACACAAAGAGGCTCCGCATCCAGATGACTAAATATAGGGTTTTGTGCCGGCACCATGCAGGTTATTAAAACACCCAGCGAGTGGGAACACGAGGCGAGATCCACATTAAAGTCTCACAAACAGCATTTACCTGCGTTGATAATGAAAACAATCATTTTCTAATTGCAGGGATAATTGTGGTGCTCTTTAGAGAGAGCGGCGGCTGGAGGAGACTGTGAGCGCGCCGAGGAAACAGAGATCCTTCAGGATTAATAGTCAAAGTGCGTGCTGCAGTGATTGGCTCTCAGCTCGCTAACCACCAGCCAAGTCCTGTTCACTTCTCTTAAAACGTGAGTGGGAGACTATTACAGCTCTAATGACTGGGTCACTGAAGGTAATTCACATCGATTCCCTGGTTTGACTGTAGAGCCGGAGCCGAGCTACCGACCCGGCCGAGCGGCGGCGAGAAACCCAAGTTAAGATATCACCAAAATGTTCTCTCTCTCTCTCTCTCTCTCTCTCTCTCTCTCTCTGTGTGAACTGAGATGCAGACAAATGCCGGCGCTGACAGAGCGAGCTCACATCTCCAGGCAACGTGACGTGACAGAACTTTTAATTAATCCCGGCCGACATTTGCCTTGAGCGCCGGCGTCGGAATCAATAGTCGAGCGGCATGCTGGCAGAAAACAAACGATGGAGCCGTGACCTCACAGTGCCCGGGCCGCGACCATATCTCATTCTTTATGAGCAGGCAGGCAGGACAGAGAAGGAGGCATCGAGCTTTTTGTTTTCACAGAGACAGAAAGCTTTAAGCTCACAGGCGTCCGTGCGTGATGGTACCTGACGGATCAGTTCATCATCATCTGCAGCAGACGTGCCCAAAGTTTTATCAGCCAAGATTTACGGCACTTTCACGCTTACTTTGTTTGGTCCCGACCTTCGGACTTTAGAGTTTAGTCGGCAGCGAAACAACAAACCAGCGATAACCAAAAAGAGCATGAGATTGACGGACATCTGAAGGATTCAAGACGGATTCTCTCAGATTTTCAGAGTTTACAGATTCTATGAAGCGTAGTCCTACCAGAAGTCCGACCTGCTCGTGTTGTTCAGTTTTCAGTTTTCAGTTCAGACTATTTGATATTTCTCAGGAAAAGACAGAAACAAACATCCTGCTGTTCTCCACGTCTGGTTGTAATCAAAACTTATTTCAAATATTACTGCAGATTTCTGAGAGCTGGGCGAACTTCCAGCGAAGCAATCTCATGTTTGATTCTTCTCAAGAGGTAGAATCCGTTTGGCATTTTGCAGAAAAAGGCACAAAAACGAAATATTAAAGAAAGAATAATTCCCCAGAAAGAATTTAAAAACAGATCCATCTTGTTCCTCCTTGATACTTCTTGACACTTTGTATAATCTGCAATCAACATGGCTACAGAAGCACTGTGGCTTTTGTGAGTGCAGTCAAAATAAGCCTTGATCAGGTCACAAACACAGACTGGTGAATGAAGGTGGAGAGAGATTAACACATCAGAGAGAGAGGAGACAAAACTTCTTGCTCACGGCCGCCATGCATCCGCTCTCCATCTATTAGAACAGCTCCCGCTGGTCCCTTTGTGTATTCTAAATCACGCTGACCTTAACGCCACGCTCGCCGGGGACCAAGGCCCCAGCAGCCAATTCATCTCTCATTGTCCCATCCTTGCATATTCCTTATGACACATTCATCTCCAGCTAATGGTGTGTTCAAGAGTCTGCGGACGTAAAGGTCTCGGCGGACCCTGCTGAGAAGACGGGGCCACGATGGAGTCTCAGCAGGGGGCCGGCATTTGTTAAAGACTGATCTTTAGACTGTGCAGTAAACTAACTAGTAAAAAAAAATCCTGTTTTGTTACTTCTGAAGGAAACGAGTCGTTTCCTAACAGCACTAAATTGTGGTGTTACTGGTTATTTTATAAAACTTATCATGATAAGAACATACAGAGATACTTCTGTCTGACAGCAAGAACCAAACCAATTAAGACTTTGGTCTTTTTATCTGTTCAGAATTAAATATTAAAAAAAAATTTTTTAACAACACGTGAGAAAAAGCGTTAAGTTGTCTTTGAATAGACAAAGTCAAGGAGAGATAGAAGAGATATGCAGTAAAAAGCTGAAACAGGACCTGCTGTTCAAAGTGTAAACACACAAGTTTTAAGCAACGCTAACCTCAAACCATTAACTTCACACATTCTCTTAGTTTCTCTCTCGTCTTATCTGAACCGCACACACACTGTGGTGTCTGAACACAGAACAGCAGAGTGCTGCAGCAACTCCACTCGTTTTGAACCCACTAACCCACTTGATCTTTCATTAACAGCCTCTAGCTTCCAAATTAAACCTCTTCACATCAAGCACACACAGCTCAGACATATCACAGATAACGAACCCCTGCACTTCCTATCTGCGGAGAAACATTTATCCTGAAGTCAATAAAGTCTTTGAAAGTATTCTGAAACGCCTGGACTGTGCTAGAGCTGCAATGTGCGATACATCAGAAATGTCTCTGATGGCGGAGACGGCCCGGAGGTCGTCACACGGGAGAGGGCGACGCAAATTATCTATCTGGAGTCTGGGAAATTTCACACCTTCGCCGGACCGGGTTTCCCTGAGTGTGGGCTCGTGTGATCGTGAAAGTAGGACACACAGTCTGAGGAGGAAGACGAGGAAGGAGGGAGGGAGGGTGAGGCAGAGATGGAGAGGAAGTGGCGGTGAGGAGACAGGAGGTGAGGGATTTCTGAGTTTAGTCTGGGGAGAGTACACAGGGAAATAAGAGAGAGAGGGAGGATGGGATGAGACACAGAATGTTTTATATGCGGGTTTGTTTATTAGTCATCAAGATCTATTTCAGACTCTCACACAATTATACAACTTCCTGGGGATTATGGGTAATATCCATCAGTCACTGGTGTTTCAGTTCAGTGAGTCAACACATTGACAAACTTTGTTTTTCATCTTCCCATGAAAACCTTACGGACCCGGAGCCCGACAGAATGAATCCTCTCATGTGGCTGCAGAGGGCGCTGTAGCTCATTAAAAGTTACATAGTGTTGCTTTAAATTATATCTAGAAAGGTATTTTTCAGATGCCACAGGGACTTTGACCTTTGACTCTTTGATCACCAAACACTTATCAGTCCATCCTCGAGTCTGAGTAGACGTTAGAGGCAAATATGAAGAAGTTCCCTCGAGGTGTTTGTGAGATATTACTTTCACAAGGACTGGACTAATGTACTGATGGACCTGAACATGTATTTCCTCCGTCTACGGCCATCATCCATACGGTGGGATAAATCCTCTACAGCACATTTATGACGCAATATTCTAAGAGAAGAGTGTTAACACAAGTTCAAGGTCATGGAACGATTCAAGCTTATTTTGGAGGAGAGTTCTATCTTCACTAACGTGTGATAAATGACCAATAAACCCTCTGTGCCTGCTCCAGAGTTTACAGATAGAAACATGATCACATGCTGATAACAGCGAAAAAAAACTGCTTCTACTATTCCCCTAACACTAGCTGTTTTGTTCTTGTGTGTGTGTGTGTGTGTGTGTGTTTGTGTGTTTGTGTGTGTGTGCAAATGTGCCACAGTCCAACCCCATGTGGCCTCAACCAGCAGTGCTCATAAAGTCCCTTTCATGATTAATGGGAGAACAAAAACTCTGCAGTTGGTGCACACGCACAAACACAAATATATGTACGTAGAGTGCAATCATGGCAAGATACACCTGCACGCACATACACACATAAACACACACGCATGAACCACATTTGCATTACTGGTATAATTTGTGTGTCTGAATGGGGGACTGCACTTGTAGATATTTCATCCTGAGCAGGAAGCTGCATTCATCTCTGTGTGAGCTGCACAGGTTTGATGAATCGTCGGCTCTTGTGCATTAAAGAAGGTAAATGTGTGAAATGGGAGGTTTGCACACGTGCACTTAACCTCACTTCTGTGGATGTGCACTAATGTACAGACCAGACGCTGCGGGAGTCAAACTTTCAAGGAGAAATCAGCGTATGAATTTTTTATGCTGACATTTACAGCGATAAAACTATTTTTGTCATATTTATAAGTATTTGAACTTTCCAGCTGCAGGAAACCGAGGACCTTGATTTGTGAATATGGCTGTTACAAATAAAAGATCTTGTGTCTCTCACCTGTGGCCATTTTCCCGTCGGCTGCAGCCGGCCCGTCGGGGATGACGCTCTTGACCTGGAGGAATTCATCGGGCTCGTCTCCTCCGATGATCGTGAAGCCGAAGCCCATGTTGCTCTTTTGGAGCGGCGTGGACAGGAAGCTGCCTTTCAGCTGAGTCGGGTCCCGCGTGAACAGCGGCTTCTCTATAGAGGACACAAGAGAGAAACCCAATAACCACATGGAAACATCGATACTTCAGAGGCTTTAAGGCACAGGATGACAGGGCCTCGTGTTTGGTGCGGGGGCAGAGGTCACAGGGTGGAGGCATGGGGAAAGCTTATCCAGTAGGTGAAGCCGCAGGAAAAACTGGCAGGGTATGATCTTAGCTGCAAAACAAACAACTCTGTACAGAGGTGAGGCTGCGGGGCTGGAAGCTGCATGTGGGCTTCAGCAGATTTGGCTCCCGTGCAGAGTCTAAACAAAAAAAAAGAAAAATCCCTCCTGGCAAAACCCCAAAACCTCAGTCTGTTCCTCTCCTCCCATGCTGGGGGTGTGACGGGGGTGCAGAGAGTATCAGGGGTGCAGGTCTTCAGTCCCGTCCAGAGGAAACCACAAGAAGCAACGCCGGGCACATGACATGCTGTCAATCAGGGATCGGTTCCAAGAGAAGATGCGTGGGAGGGTTAGGGAGGAACTGGGAGATTACTGGAGGAAGGGGGAGCTGGGGGGGCGGGCGGGGGGGGACTTTGGAGGAGAAGCGTCTTGTGCAGAATGAGAGGATCTCAGCCAACAAGCTTAGTCACACTTAAACAAGTCTCCCATCGTTTCACCTCAGAAAAGAGTCGCGGCTAGTGTTCTAGTTAACATCCTTTGTTTTGCCGTCGCCGGTCCAGACATCGCCGGAGTGATAACACTCCTCTGCCGGCTTCTGCCAGCCGATAAGACATGTCATGGTTCACACAAACCCTTCAGCAGCCTTCAGGGGGAAAGCGTGCTTACAAAGCTAGCATGCTTACAGTAAGGAGCGCAAGCAGCCGTGAGGGCGACAGTCAGCCTCCGCTGCCTCTCTCTTGGCCTACTTACTGACGAAGTGCCACAGGGAGTAGGGGCTACAGACAGGCTGCTCTAGCACCACAGCGCAGGCGGAGGTGTGAAGTGGCTGCTGCTGCTGCCGCTGGTGGGGGCACATATTCCTCCGCCGAGTCAGAACGCGCCGCAGCGGGGAGACGTCGGTGGAGGAGGAGGTGGTGGCGTACACGGCGGCCCGGCGGCACAGAGTCGGCGAGCGGGAGAGGTCGCCCAGGCTGTGGCAGCGCTCGGGCACCGGGCCGACCTGCGTGAGGGCGGACCTGGGGAGGGTGGCACAGGGCTTGGCATCCTCCACTGGCATCGAGAGAAAAGAAGGAGGAGGAGGAGGAAGGTGGGGAGAGGGAGGAGAGAGAGCCTCAATGGAAGTGTAACCACGGAGACAGGCTCTCCACTCCGGACCACTACGTTACTACGGAAACAAACCTCCTCCTCACCAGTGCATCCCACTGCCGGTGCAGCGTGAGCACTGGAACCAGGCAGCAGCAAACCAGTGATTAAACAAAAAACAGTGAATCACATTGAATCCCACACGTGCAGTCGGAGGAAGACTTTGATTCACACACAGACGTCTCCTCAGATCTGTTCCTGTCAATCAACATAAAAATAGATTCTCCGGAAAATCGGGAAAGGGAATTTGGAAGAAAGAGAAAGTGAGTTATTGAAATAACATTCAGAATTCGTTTTCAATCCATTTTGAAGCCTAACTGATTTATGTCTGGGCAAAATGTTATTCTAGATGATTGAATGAAACGTTAACCTTCACCACAGAGGTCACATTTTCTCCTTTGTCTGATTTGTTTGTGAGCAGGGTGTGCAAACGTAGAGTTATACAACCTTTATATTAGTCCGAATAAGATCTATATATAAGATCTAGACAGTCACATGTAGGGTTGTTCGGCCTTGCAGAGGCACGCACTCTTCTAAGGGCCATTCCAGTTCTTTATCTATTCCTTATAAGTGTTTGTTAAATCTACATTTGAAGTTATAAAACCTTCACATACAGATACAAGTAGCTTGAGAACCGAACATACACAAACAGACAGATAATGGCTCTGACTACACACAGAGAAACTCAGCTCAGACACCAGAGGGGGGGGGGCTCTCACCTCTGTAGATGGAGGGGAGGGGCAGTGAGGACAGACCCTGGCTTTGCATCTGCTGCTGCTGCTGGAGTCTCCTCTTGGCCTCCAGGACTGGGTTCTCGAACTGGGTCCTTCTGTTTATATGACTTTAATGACACAACAACAACAACAACAACAACAGAAGAAGAAGAGATGTTAGATTTCACAGGAGGGCGTCGCACTGAACTCAGCCTCCCTCTCGACCTGAGATCAGATCTGAAAAGCACTTCAGCCGCTGCCGCTGTGATGACTAATTAAACGGAAGGTCCCCAGATTATGTAACAGAGCTGCAGAAAGACAGAAGAACAAACGAGTGATTCAGAGCTTTTCTTCCGTCTTCTGAGCAGAGTTGTGCGAGTCGGTGACTGAGAGGAAACCTGCACATGAAACAGTGACTTCCTCCTGCGTCCCACCACGTTCTTAATTTAGTTTGTATGAGGGGAGAAAGTCAAACACTACAAATACTGTAATTTGGCTGCGTGACATAATTAGTCATCATTAAATACTCCCCCCCCCCCCACACACACACACACTCTTTAAGCCTGCACACACACACACACAGACACACACCTTACCTTTTTAACGAACAATCCCTAGTATCACACGGAGAATTAAAAACACCTGCTCGAGTATATTTTGACCTATAGTCACATAATTTGAAGGTCTGGATGTTTACTTGACCACAATGCAACGCAACAAGAGCGTCTAGAGGGGGAGTGTGTGTGTGTGTGTGTGTGTGTGTTTGTGTGCAGTTCCTATAGTCATGTGTCTTTCTGGAGGTTGTTTCACCGCCCTCTTGTTTAAAAATAGGTCCTAGTCCCCGCGCCCCAGAGTTCAGAGCATAGAGCCACAGAAGTGACACTTGAGAACACACGTGCAGAATGTTTAAAAAAGAGACGCTGATGAGCCCCCCCCCCGCCCTCTCCCCCTCCCCCCCTCCCCTCCTCCCCCTGGCCTGCAAACAAACAGTGAGCTGTCAGCAGGTACACAGAGCGAGCAAACGCTTCCTGGCAGCAGCAGCAGCAGCAGCAGTGCCCGGCTCTTCTTCCCTTATAAATATGATTAACACAGCACCGGCGGGCAACATGGAGAAATCAAAAGCAAGCCATTACATATTAAAGATGCAGCCGACTCACTCGACATAGTAGCTGCCGTAAATGGGGTCATCGATTTTCTCCCAGCCGTACGGAAGCTCTGCAAGAAAGAAAGAAACAACAGCAGCAGTGAGACGGGGATAATGAAGGACTTGTTTATTCAGAGCAGCTACAGCCGAGAATCGATCCCGCGTGAAAACGTTGCGGCGGTAGAAGTTAGTTTACAGCATCGCTTCCCTGTCTGTAATCACCCGGGTTTCTCCACGCAGCACCAACACGCTCCCTGGAAGGCTGGTCTCGTGGTTTCCTTTCCGAGCGGGGCCTCGTGTTCGCTCTTGTGAATAAATCTTCAATCTCATCTTTTTATGAAAATTTGATGGCGACAAGACACGAGATGAAATAACACGACGATGTGTTTTCTCAGCAGCGCGTCACTTTGATTGATTTAAAGAGGCTACTGGCTCTTTAAAGCCCCCCCCCACCCCCCACCCACCCCCCTTTCAAGAAACAAAGTTGAAAAATAACCCCCAAATATTGAAAGATCTGGTGCCGGAATTTAAAGCGGTGAAATATTTATGCGCCGCATCTTCTCCCGCGCTGTAAATATTGTGTTTCGATGCAGGAACTTTGCATAGATTAGCAGAGCAGGAAGTGGAGCGAGCGAGAACCCTCAGGGCATCGAACCTTCTCAAAACGCTACGAGCTAAAGCGTTAACACAACGACGGGGAACACGAGACAGTCAATTAGTGGCAAATGACAGACGGATCAAAGCATCAATATTCAAACTCTGATTTCCGTGATCTAATGTGTACAAACACATGAAACGGGAAGAATCTGTGAGTAGAATAAAGTTAAATGTTTAAAAGAATAACTGCTGTTATCAAGACATGTATTATTCCTACTTTCTGAGTTCTACTAAATACAACAAGTACCTTTATTGAATACACAAGCATCTAAACTTTGACTAAACTGCCACAGGTTCAAAGTACAGATGTGTAAAGTGATTAAACCCTCAACACAACAACACACAACATCACACAACTCATCAGACGGTTTGTGGTTTGATTCCCGGCTCCTTCAGTCCACGCATTGAAATGATCAAGAGGCAACAAACTGCCACAGATCCGATTCCTCTCTACAGGGCATCGACTAATGAGAGGGTCCATAGAAATAAATAAAGATGTATAAATATTTATCATGAACATTAAAATGTGAATTAATGAAAAACATTTTTTTTTATTTTAACAACTTTATCTGCAACAGCCTTCCAACAGAGACTTTGCTCAGTGCCCAAGTGTTACACCTCCTACATAATGCATCTATACTGCATTCAAAATGAACTAACCAAGTCAATTATATCAAAATGTATTGGTCTGAACACCAGCATCCTGATATGTTCTCTGTGGGTCTATGCCCAGAACCCTGAGCTCAGCCTGATTAATTATACAGGACAAAATGGAAATATCATCGCAGGAAAAGTCACTGAAGAATTGATTCGTCCTGAGAGAAGCAGAAATGTCCAAATCCATCCGAGCATCTCACACTGACCAGATCCACATCGCTCAGATTAAGAGCTTTAACTTGGTATTTTCAAAGTGGCCTTGAAACTTTTGAATATTTCTGCACGGATGCATGAAGTCATATTGTTCTCTGCCCTCTCAGCCTCGTGCACTGTGCTGCAGGACGAGCTTCTGTTCCCGAGGATCCAAGCTGATCCGCCGTCAAACCTTCCGACCCTCTCTTCACTCCTTCCTCTCCACAGCTCCCTGACACTGCAGCTCTTCAGAACCCGTCTGGAACGAGTTCCCGTTTGCTTTTGCAGAACATTACAATTAGCATTTAAAGCACTCTCCCGTCCCCCCCCTAAACCCATGCAGGGTTTAGCCTAATAGCATGATCATTCAAAAACCGAGTTGGGTACACAGTGTGAGAGGCTCTCGTTAAAACTGCATTTCGAGGTGAGTGCAGCCGGGAGCTTGGGGGGGGGACAGTGTGTTCCAGTGCAGCTCAGCGTGGAATCACACGAGCTTTGATTAGTGACGAGGCGAAGGGAATCAGGAGGAGAGCGGAGATAAGAGCAGAGGAAACGCTTCCTAATCAGGAAAGGGAGGCGAGCAGAGGAAGCCATAGAGCACCTCCCTGAAAAATCCCCAAGTCCGATGAACGAGGAGCTGCACGCCACAGACACGGCTCTGTGTGGTCACTGCATATATTCAATAACACTGCTTGGCCTAGTTAGCGCCGTGCACGCTCCCATCCCTCCCAGTCACGGAGCAGACGTATCACAACAATGCTGGTGCAATGCTAATGCACGTGCCATATGCTGCTCTGAACCCCTGCCCCCATCGCCTCCAAACAAATGATTAAACTTTCAGTGGGATGAACACAAACACACACACACCGAGATATATACTACTACAACACACACACACACACACACACACAGGGTAGTGAGTGATATAACACGGTGCTGCGAGCAGGCTGACAGCCCACGGGAATACCTCCTGTGAACACTGCAACGTTCCTTAGCCCCATCTCCACTCATTAAATATGAAAGAGAGCGTTTCATGTTCTCACCTTTACACACATATGCACACACACACACTTTACGTTACTTCACACACACACACACTCGCCAACGTTTTGCATATGCCCAAACACACACACACACACGTGTAGAGATCAAAGGGCTGTCATGAATCTTAGCCAAAGCCTTTTCTATTTAAGTGTCCACAAGAAGAAGGCAGAAATATCTCTGCCCCGAAAAGAGGAACTCAAACAAGTCAAGCCGCAAACAACACCCAGAGCAGAACTCTGGTTTATTTATAAGAAAGAAAACTGAGGGTCGGACCGGGGAAGACAGAAGAGACACACGTTGGGAAGACGGCAACAAATAAACCAGATTATTTAAACAGCTTCAGTTGGAAACAAAACACCAAAAACTAAATGTGAAGTCTTTTTTTTAACTAAACATTTTCACTCTAATAAACAATCAGGAAAGTGGCATCAATCATTTTCACGTGATTCTTAAAAAGACAAAACTTTAGTTGAAGTCGATCGCAATTATCTCTTGAATTCATCAACACTGATGATTGTTGTGTCTCATTTCAATTAAGCCAACGTTGGATCACCTTCCTGCCACAGAGGCCGCTATTCTGCAGAATTTCATGTTTTAAAGAGTTCCTGTGGTTTCACTGCTGCAAAAAAAAAAAAACACACAATGAAGTGTTTCTTTCAGTGAGCAGCCGGCTGATAAATGCTGAACCTGGGAGGATTGTCTCGTTGCTCGCTCTCTGTTGTTTGGCTCCACTGAGCCTCGTTTATAACCTCTCTGTCAGCAGCCTGCAAATGGAGTCCTAGCTCCATGGGGCGATGTGTGTGTGTGTGTGTGTGTGTGTGTGTGTGTGTGTGTGTGTGTGTGTGTGTGTGTGTGTGTGTGTGTGTGTGTGTGTGTGTGTGTGCACGCCACTCTGTAAAAAGCCGACACTGCTTATCACTGCCCTGCCGCATGAGTCCAGGAGGAAAATGTCAAGCTGATGTCCGGGCAGGAGTTCTTATGATGGAGCCCAGAAGCGAGTGGAGCAATCTTTGGCATCTCTGGTCCTGCAGACACAGGTGGAGGACCACTTACTGCCAGCAGGAGGCATCCTGACATCTTCCACATATTCTCTCACCCCCCCGTTCCTCTCCTTAACGTCTCTCTTTCTGCTTCACCTCACTTCCCCTGAGCTCTTCCATCTCTGCTCCCTCCATCTTGAGTCTCCTCCCGATCTCACCTTCTCATTCCGCGTCTCACACAAGCCTCTTTTTTGAAGTGAAGTTTCATGCTCACAAGCTTGTGCATCTTTTATTCTGCTATTTCTAATTTGGTCCGGGTGGCAAAACCACACAGCCCCGAGACACCGCGGGGATTCACACGTGTCCTGTTTCTTTTTACTCTATTCTTTCTTTTCCTTTGAGGAGAACACCAGCTGAACTGAATCATTTCAAGTGCCTCCAGCCTTCCAGAAATGAAAGTCCCTTTCAGCGGGGTGCCGCTCTGTGCCGGGGTCAAAGGGATTCATGGAAACTTCGACTGGTGAGAACCGACTTTCAGGAATTAGCGACACACTTCGATGAACAACTTCGGCTTCTGAACAAATACGACTTTTGTTTCCTGTTGTCGTGAGCAGCGGTTAAGAATCGCCGACGACAATCTAAACTCAAGCTTAAGCTGAAAAGTGGAAATGTCAACACAGACAAAGAAACTACAACACAACTACTTATCTGAGATAATGAAATGTCACACACACACGCACACACAGACACACACATACAATTACACACATTCAAGTACATTTAACACAATTTTGATAACCCATGAGATAAAATGACCTTAAGGTTAAATCACTGCAACAGACAACATTTCATTTGCTAAACTCTGGATCTGAAAAGCAAACACAGAATGTTTGTCTACAGCAGCAACACAAACTGAAATTGTTAAAAGACAGCAGTTAGAGTTTGAGGCAGTTTTTCATTATGTTGTGAGCAACCTTGACTTTTAGTTTTCTATCAGGAAGGTGTAGTGAATCAGATTAAGAAGGATTTTTCTCATTTTGTAGTGAAAAGCTCCACAACTGGGAGAAGGAAAGCTGGTCATCAATCACCCCTGGATTCTGCAATCGATTACTTTCTGTAAAAACTCCACTTAACAATGAAACCAGTATATACAGAGGCAACTGGGAACTCAGAGCATCTCCACCAAGGCCCAACAGATCCCTTAAGAAACCACATTCACATGTAGACAACCAACCAACCAACCAACCAATCCTTGGTGGAGGTAATAACAGACTGTTAGTACACTGAGTGGTTAGTGACCATTAATAGTATTGAAATTCATAACAAACGAGCAGTAACTGAAAAAAATGATCTTTTGCCATTTTTAAATCATTAAATTTCTGAAATTCAAACAACCTTCATAAGAAGCTGGAAAAGAAAAGAAAAGAACCAAACAATTCAATAAATTATTTGGAAAATGAGGACTGGGTTTATTTCTGTGGTCATAATTTAATTCTTTCACTATTGAGCTGTTATCATGAAACAAGCAGATGTCACTTTGTGGAATAAGGTATTGGATATGGTCATTATGAAGTTTCTGTAGCAGGGACAGAACCCGGTGAAAATGAATACACGCAGACCTCCCATGATTTCAATTCCCTCCATGTTTGCATAACAATAAAGTGATTAATCTGATATTATCCCGACTTCCAGCTCCTCTGTGAAAATCAGCGGAAACCTCCGCTAACCTCGTTTGAATCTTCCACCTTAAAATCTTTTTATTCTCGGCAGTTCCATTATTTTTTTCTTCAGCAACAAACTATATAAACAGAGTGAAATCTATTGATTGTGACTGAGGCATTCATATTCTGATGAAGTCCAATTCCTCAACATCCATAAACCAGAATTCACAAACTCCGCGCCCTCTCGAATCAAGGAGGGGAAAACATCTCATCATGTTTTTCTGACTGATAATCACCGGCTTGTCCGACACAATCAAAAGCACATTAAAGTGAAGATGTGAGGACGGGGACCCTGAGCGCTCTGAGTGGAGCCCGCTGGCCTCGCCACACACACACACACACACACACACAGTGTTTCTACGGCCTCGTGGAGCTTGTTGAGGGGTAAACATGACTTGGAAGAGAAAATCTCAATAAGAGCAATTTACCCGCCTCGGTCTCAGGCTGTTAAATGATCAGAGGCTGCGTCGTGTGTGAAAGTCACTGGGCTGCTGCAAAATGTTGTGACTTGAATAAGGAAGTGTGAGCCAAAATAAAAAGAGAGGGGGAATTCACACAGCTGTAAATTTACCTGAAGTAAAAGTCGATCGATAAAAAGGAGAATTTGAGAATTTGATGACTTGACTCTGGTCTCCTGAGCAGGATCAGAGAAACGTTTACTGCACGTCACACTCAGAGAGACGAGTCGAATGAAATCTATCACACACAACTGGGATCTGAATTGTGAAGGTATTGGTTGAATATGGATCAGAGGGATATGGTGTCAATAGACAACGATACAAAGGCATCACCGTGTTCCATTGTGTGTGTGTGTTTGTGTACAAAATAACTCAACAATGCATGGACCGATTTTCACCAAAAATGCAGAGATTGAAACACAGCAGGATATCTCTAGATTATTAACTTTTGACACCAATCAGTCAATTTCTAAGTTTGAAACCAGGGATTTAAGACTTGAATTTGCCCAAAAATAAATAAAAACGGCGCTCTTAAGGAAGTTGACCTGAGGATTGTGTGGATTGTGTTACTATACCTGCTGTTAAATAACTGGAATATTTAAGATCCCAGAGGACAAACTGCAGAAGCAGTCTAGACCTCCCTGTCGGATCTGGGTCAGGCTCGGTTAGTTTTCTCTCCAGCTCTGACGGGCTCGGACAGGAAGCGGCGGTCAGAGTCTCACTCCGACGCACAAGTTCCGCCGCACTAATCGCTGCCGATAAATCATGCGGCCGATTCTGTTTAGACGATGAGGAAATCTCAAAAGTTGGGGCCGGGCCTGACGCAGATGGATGAGCTGAGCTTGACTGCTACATTCTTACATCACAGGCCCGACGCACATTAATCAAGGGGAACATTTTCCCTCCGCTGGGGAAAGATTCTTGATTTAAGTCTTTTAGAAGATGATTAACAAGCCAATACATCTCCAGCGTGACAGGGAAAGTCAATGTGACACCCCTGGCTCTCACAACAAATCACTTAATGGTGTCACTCGCCGGCCGAGGCAGAGTTTGACTGCTCTGGTGAATTCGGCTCCGTTGTTTTCCTGTTTAATGCTCCCACGCCGTGTGGAGAAATCCGTGTCCTTAGATTCCCCCCCGTCCCCCCCCCCCTAGTCTCAGAGCGAGCAGACAGTAGTTAAGCAGCGGAATACAAATGCAAAATCAAAACGGCTTCACAAGCTCGTAGGACGATCCGGGGACAGACACACAGAGACGTACTGAACCGTGACCTGGCACTTATTCACTCCTCTTTCGCCTCTGAAGCTCGGCTTTATTGGGCTAACAATTACAGTACAGACACACACAAACACAGACAGACACACACACACACGTACACACACAGACACACACTAATTCTGCTGCAGTATTCCTCTCCAGGAACCTCCTCCTCGTCCCTGTGGGGTCAGGAGTGGAGACGTGTCTTTTTTTACGAGCCTCTTGTTACATGTTAATGAAAATTATGTAAATGAGCTTGTTTTGTAATGGGTTTGTTGATGCAATGGAACTGTAATTAACGATAATTAGAGTCAACACATTTTTAACTCAATTAGAATCTAAACTGACAAAAATCTGATTTGCTTATTGCACCAGTGATGAAAAAAACGTCAATCTCACCATGACAAGTGGAATTATAGACGGTATATGATGATGGATGATCCTGCTGATACACGGGCTCGACCAATCATGATCTTCCACCATGTTTAATGGCATCAAGCTACTAATTTGTAAAATCTACACTTGAACATTCATCAGTGTGATAAAATCTTAAATCAAAGAAACCATCTTTGAGAAAAGTTGATTAAAAATGCACTTTGTAGTTTGTCCAGTCGTCCATTTGTACATAAAATATAAATAATAAGAAAGTCTTTGATGTAAATTGTGTTGAGAGGGCTACTAATATAATTCATATTATTTGTATTAGAGCTAAAAAAACTTGATTAATTTAATATCAATCCAAAGAAAACTAACTTTTTGAAAAATGTTCAAGCAAATTTGACAAAAAAACAATTATCAAAGGGACCGAGTTACAGATAAAACTGTCATGACTTCAAAATTGGGGCTTGAGCAAATATTAAAAAGATATTTATTTGTAATTTAAAGCCGCTTGAGTAGGTAGAGTCAAATAAACAAAATAAGCCATTACCTAAAAGATAATGTTCTATATTTCTGCTTCACCAACTTTTCTTTTCATAAGTTTCTTTACCGTGTCTGTGGCCTGTTTATTCTCACTGAACCTTTAAAATCATAAAAAGTGTAGCTTTCATTTTTCAACACAGTCTCAATAATTTCAATAACCCAGCCAGACACAGACGTTTGTAGCTCAAACAGGATAAATAATTAATCTGCTCAGGGACTATTTTTAGCTGTGGACTGATACACATTTGGAGCTCTGGTGAGTATTCCTAGCAGCAGGATGATGTGCAGGGGATTCATTCAAAAATAAAAACACAGCCCCATGTTCATCATAGAACAGTAACAAATCGCCCGGAATTCATTTATGGTTTTTTAAATGGTTTCTGGAGAACAACAAGCAGGAAATATTCCTGAATATAATCTATTCGTGGGGGATTGCTGATGAAAAGGAAGTTATAGAATATCATGAAACTCATTCTTTAACTTTCTCAGACACAGAGACAAAAATATAAACATCAAAATATCGATATTGAGTTCAACTTATAGTATACGAGTTCACTTGGGTGCAAAAACACTGAGGTTGATATAGACGCAAAGTGACAGCTAATACACCAGGTACCGGCCACACACCTACACCTACACACACACACACACACACACACGTGCATGTGCATCTGCCTCAAACCGTCTTTTGAATCCTCCTTCCAATCTTCGGGCCGCAGGCGTGCTCTGCTGGGGATGTTCTCAAAATACACCCATCAATCACGTCGCAGACAGCTACACCCCCCCCCCCCCTCCCCGACTGCCACAAGAGTCTCGAGATGAAGAAGGGGGGGGGGGGCGCGTCTCCCAGCGTGTAATAACTCACCTGTAGGACTGCGAGCTCACGGAGTGCACGTTCAAATTCAGTGTCGCCCCTTAAAAATGTTTTAAATCTAACTTCCCAGCATCACACTGTGGCGCCACTGAAGCGGCTAAAAGGAAAACAGAGTGAACGGCCGACGTGACATTTCTCTTTCTCTCTCTCTTTTTTTTCAATTTATTTTTTTCAGGCACCCAGAGGAGGTGAAAAATAAAAACTATTTTCCCTCAAGAGAGTTGTGATGTTTGTCTGTGAGTGATGACAGCAACTCAAAGGAGACGTGTTCTGCTCATGTTCAGGGTTAAAAACATTAGCGTGTGTTATTGATGAGGTTCACATGCGCTAATGTTCAGAAAACACATCCCTGTCCTCAGACTGTCCCATCAAAATATAATAAAAGAATGTAAGATAATT
The DNA here is from genome assembly GCF_949316205.1 of Platichthys flesus. Lineage (NCBI taxonomy): Eukaryota > Metazoa > Chordata > Actinopteri > Pleuronectiformes > Pleuronectidae > Platichthys > Platichthys flesus. Next base: position 13,906,375 of record NC_084967.1, read on the forward strand.
ACAACCCTTCAAACCCGGAGCATCACTCTCAAAGTTTTCCACTCTGTGTCATACGTGCTGCTCTGAATAGGAAAACACTGGTGTCTGATGAAACATGCTGAAATCGTGGCGAACAACAACTCGCTGGTTTGTCGGCATTTAATCTGCTTGTCAGGGGGAGGGGGGGGGGGCGGTACCTGCTGAATAACAGGCTCAATAAACACAGACTCAGGTGAGACGACAGCGGGGGGGGGGGGGGGGGCCTCAGCTTCTCCATCACCCAGCCAACAAACATTTGGTAGGGCGGACAAAAAACAAAAACGACTTTAAGAGGCTGAGAGAGTTCGAAACAACAGCGAGTTTCTGTTAAGAGCCTGTTCACATTCTTTTTCGTCTGCCAAAACAAAAAGAGGAGACAGGAAGACAGGAGGGAAGGAGGGAGGGGAGCACAAAGATGGATACGGAGGTAGAGAGAGGAGGTGCGAAACACGAGTTATGTAACGACAAGGCTTCTGTGATGTCGTCTGCTCCGTATTCACGGGAGAAGGAACGAGCAGGAACGAGAACGTTAAAGCAAACATACACTTCTCTGACAGCCGCTGGTTTTCACCTTCATGTTCACAACCGACTTTGAACGTTAGAAAGATTTCACCTTCAGCTGCGGTGTAAACATTTTCTCAAGTATACGGCTCATTTTTATAATATTCTGTATGTTGGCTCAGCTGTTTTTACAATTTTTTACTCCACTATAACAGATTTGATCTTCTGAGGACTTGAGACCTGTAGAACCACCAGAGTAACAAGCGTCAGACCCACGCTATAATAAATATAATAACAGTATTCCAGTGTCATTTTTATTGTGTTGACGTTGTGGTGTGTTACACTGGATCCAAACATTTCCTCTACATCTGCTCCTCTCTGTGTGTGCTTCCCACTTAGTGCTGTCCTCCTCTTCCTCCTCCTCTCAGCCTGTTGTTCCGTCACAGCTCACAGACCCCACCCTGTGATCCTGTTAGCGCTTATCAGAGCATGGTGCAGGTCCAAAAATGAACGCACGCACGCACGCACGCACGCACGCACGCACGCACGCACGCACGCACGCACGCACGCACGCACGCACGCACGCACGCACGCACGCACGCACGCACGCACGCACGCACGCACGCACGCACGCACGCACGCACGCACGCACGCACGCACGCACGCACGCACGCACGCACGCACGCACGCACGCACGCACGCACGCACGCACGCACGCACGCACGCACGCACGCACGCACGCACGCACGCACGCACGCACGCACGCACGCACGCACGCACGCACGCACGCACGCACGCACGCACGCACGCACGCACGCGCACGCACGCACGCACGCACGCACGCACGCACGCACACACACACACACACACACACACACACACACACACACACACACACACACACACACACACACACACACACACACACACACACACACACACACACACACACACACACACACACACACACACACACACACACACACACACACACACACACACACACACACACACACACACCTTTTCCACCAATCAATACCGAATTTACGGAGGCAGCTTTTCTCTCCCTAACTGAGCTCAGCTCCCCGGGGCGTCCGGTGCCACCCGGCTGTGGACGTTTAAAGTGAACAACACTCCTCTTCTCTGGCTGCTGACACAAACCCCTTCATTCTGAGACCAGCTCCCAGTTCCTGAGAGCAAAAAAAGATCTGAAAAGACCAGAATCCACTCTGATAGTGACTGCTTCCCCCGATATTTAAGACCTGGCAGTGGAAAACAACATCCTGAGAAACTCAACTAATCAAAGAAGCTAGATGACAATGTAATAAACATAGACCGTATGTAAAGATGGACGACATGACAGCTCCTCTGGTGTGATCGCTCCCTGCTGGCTGGCTGCGGTATAGGTCATAAAGCCTGTCTCCTTCGTGTTAGTTGATGGGCAAAAACTAAAAAGTAAAAGTACACGTTAAAAAACTGACAACTTGGCCCAAATAAATATGTTTCTACCTCCTCACTTCTACCAGCTGCAGCCCCCCCACTGCACCATGGTCTTCTGAGCTATATACAAGATCAGGACGGTAATTCTGTTTGAAGGATAAAATGAGCAAAGTGTTAACATGATGAGGGCCCGTTTATATTAATGCCACCAGTGCAGAACAGTGCAGATGCTTTCAGACCTGATACCACCTCTCTCACTCTACTGAAATAGTTCATCCATCCAGCAGCTACACCGCTTCTCCTCTAGAGCCGAGAATAGCTGATATGGGGCAAGAGGCAGGCTTCACCCTGGACAGGACGCTCATGTATCACAGGAATAAATACAAACAAGTATCCATGCTCAGCTTCACACCTACAGGCGGTTAAGAGTCTCCAGATAACCTATAGTCAAGTCTTTGGACTGTGGAGGGAAGCAGGAGTACCAAGAGAAACAAAATCCAGAGAAAACAGGTGTTTTGTCAAATTTAAAATCATTAATTATGCTCTTAGATCTCTGTATTTGAGGAATTTTAATCAAAAGCACAAATGTCAACGTGAAGGAGACGCTGAAGGATAAATCAGAGCATCAGCAGAGCTGTGAGGATTCATCGTCTGGGAACCAGACACGCCTGCACAGAGTTTCATGACAAACCATTGGATAGTTGACGAGATTTTTTCAGCCTGAACCAAATTGGTGAAGTGACTTTGTTTGATATTGATTTTCCAGTTGATGGACTTCTGGATCAGACTGAAATGAGCAGTTTCAAAGGATCGCGTTTCAGTCAGGGGACTGGTGACGGACATTTTCATGTTTTATAAACCCAACAAGACAATAATAGAACAAATGGAGAATAAAAGATAATAGAAACAATATGTGTAAAGGCCCTAATGTCCCACGAGGAAGGTGTGATGTGAAAACAGAGTCTGACCCACCACTGCACCGTCTCTCTGTCTGAGTACTGGATGTATTTTAAGAGTAACTGAATCCTTGTTGTGACCAGGAGTACACACAACGAGAAGGGCACTCAGAGAGCACCCCCCCCCCCCCCGCACCTAGGCTTATAGCCACGTTATCACCATATTGTATATACACTTAAGGATGTCAGATACCACGTACACACAAGTTTTTCACAAAAATGATTTATGAAATGCAGAAATAACGATTCTCCAACAGGAATATTTGATACTATGAATGTTTGATTCACAAATTTCAGATCATTATCTGCGTCCAAAAGCAAATTTCACCCGTTCACAGACATCAGCACACTTCCTGAGTCTGAGGATATGTGGAAAGACGCCTTATCTCACAATGTTAAAGAAATTGAAGTTCCTCTAAAGTTTCACCAGTTCTTCCTTTGCCCAAGAAAATCTTTGGCGAACACACTAAAATACAAACAATGACAATATAATTTAAAGCATCCGTCCACCGTGAGCACAAACCACGAACACAGACTTAAAAAGTAATTTGTCATCTGTTGTCCGTGTCCATCTCTACCTCCGGTTCTCCTGCTCGTCTCCACCACCTCCCCGTCTATAGCTCAGACCATAAATCCTCGTCTCGCTTTGACAGGTAAAGAAAAGACGAATGGGAAAGTTGGGAGGGGGAGGGGGGGTTGTTGAGGCCCGAAAAGATCGATGCCTATATGTACAGCGGCTGCATTAACATTCATCCCTGTTCTTTCTCTTATGTGTGTGTTTGTGAATGTGTGTGTGTGTGTGTGGGGGCGGGTGAAGGACACTCTCCCTCAGTTCAGAATAAAGAAGTCTTTGTGACTTCCAGTGCCTCTGAACCTGTGCTTTTTTAAAACAGATATCATGAGACTTCCTACTCCCAGCGACCGCCGTCGGTTAACACGACCACAGAACTCCTCATAAACAGAAACGCTACACTGGCACTAAACGCTTCCCTCCGATGAGCCGAGGACAAAACCGTCTCGCCGTCTCCTTGGCGCTAGACCAACAGGCGAGTCTCAAAATCCAGTAGAATAAAAGCTGTGGGAGGCTCGAGGAATCAAAAAGGAGTGAACGCGAGGTGCTAGAAGATCGGGACGCGGTACTCACCGTCCTCTTTGCATTCCTCGGGCGGCTTTGCCTTCTTGGCGAGCCTCGGGTCCAGCCACGATGTTGTCTTGGTGTTGTGGCTGTGGAGAGACGACAGAGCCGGAGTGAGAGGGAGTGCGATAGATGGCAAGAGAGAGGAGACTTGGCAGAAAGAGAGAAGGAGGTTGGTGGATTCTTAATTCAGCTGGAGGATGATTTCAGAGAGGAAAGACGAGACTCCCTCGTGTGCCTGCCTCTTAAAAAAAAAAAAGGTGTGGAGATAGAAAAAGAAAGAAAAAGGTTTGGGTTTACAAAATGGCAATCAATACTTTTAATTTGCTTACTGTCGCTCATTAGCAGGCAGAGGCGGAGGAGGGGAGGGGTAGGGACGGAGAGGGCGAGAGAGAGGGGGGGGGGCTGAGGGTGTGATGGAGGGGAACAGCTGTGGGTTTGGCAGATTCATCCAGAGCCTCTCTGACACAGAGCTGGATCTAGATCAGATATGAGGAAGTGCCAGAGAAACTCGATGCATCTCCGCAGCTCGTCTGAAGCTCTGGAGCCACAATGGCTTCCCTCCTTCCCTCCACAGAGGAGTGGGAGGGCAGGGGAGCTGTGCAAAATGCTTGCAGTAATAAAAAATAGGAAAATAGGTCAGATGAGGAAGAGGATGCAGTGAAGAGGTCTTTGCTTTGCTGAACAAAAGTTTTTGTGCAGCTTGGCTTCAAACACAGCGGATCCGGGGCTGCACCTTAAACACATCAACACACTACAGCTATGAACAAAAACAAAAACCATACAGATATCAAAGCTGCACTTATTTATGTCATGGCCACTAGGGGGCAGAACAACAAGCTTAAAGGACTACAATCACATCACAAACAAAAAGTTACCCACCTACAATAATTTAACTCCAAATAACAATTTCAGTGCTAAATACAGTAAAACACTCCACCTCCAAACTCATCATTAACTGTCTTCCCACCAGGGGGAGCCACACTGCCGGCTGATGTGCTCGGCATGGGATCACGCAAGCAGTCAAACACGGAGCATCCCTCTGCTTTTCAACGTATCCCACGTGACGCTAGGTTCCCCTCTATACGCAGAACTGCGAGTTGGAGTTTGACGTGACAGCAAACTTATTGTAGGCTAACGTTACGTGCTGCTGGAGCCATGTAGAGCATCTTTTGCCACCAGATTTAAGACCATTGTTAACTAGGCACCTGCAGTGATGTTTAAGCTGCCTGTAAAAAGGGCAGCTACTTGAGCACGGAGCTCAGGACAGGATATCTGTGTTTGATTGAGTCTGGGAGGAACCTGTCATGTCGGACTTCGGTACCAGCGTTTTGAAGTTTAAGTTAAATTCTCATTTTGCACATCCTGCAGACACAAAACAACATTATCCTCCCACCGGAGTCGTGCTTTGGATTAATTTAGCTTCACTATTCGGGACAATTTACAGGGGAGATTCAGGGGAAACCTAATCCATAGGATTCCTCCTCTGGGGACCATGAATGTTTGGGACATGATTTAATGGCAGGCCACGGCTGAGATATTTCAGTCTGGATTCGATTGGTGGCCGATCCAACTCTGTCTCCCCTTGAGCTAAAAACAGAGGACTGAAAAAAGACTGGGAGAGTAGACGTAGATAAAAGTGAGACATTAGGGCCCACGCCAAACACTGAGCCAAATAAAGTGCAGTTCAAGGTAAGGTCGAATCTCTTTGGCTCTGCTTTCCAACAACCTCTTTCGTCCTGTTCTCTCCTTTTTCTCATCCTCTCTTCATCTCAACCATTCCCAACTCTAACCTTCTTCCCTCTTTTGCCATATTTACAGTATCTCAATCCACTTCTCCCTCTTTCTTGTCCCCCCCTCTCACCTTCTCTTATTACTGTCTCGACTATCACTTTTCTTTCTCTCCCACCTGCCACTCCCTCCCTTCTATCCCTCTCTACAGCCGCCTCACTTCAAGGGGCCGCAGGTAAACAAATTCCTCTCGTGTGGAAGCCAATCAAAGACGAGCCTCCTCTTTGCAACTGCGTTCACTTTGGCACGGCACCACTTAGGCTCCAGAAAAACAGGAATCTCAAAGCTGCAAATTCAGCTACCTGAATTAGCTGCGTATGGCGCTTGATGATGGATGGCGTGAAGGTTCAGCGTTTGAGGGGGGGGGGGAGACATATGGTGATTTGTCTGCGCCGGGGGGGGGGGGATTCAAAGTCTGCCTAGACATGAGCAAGCAACATGTGTTTGGCAGCATGACATCACCAATCCTCGTCTGCCGCTGCCTAATGACGGCTCTAATGTGGTCACTCAGGTGTTCAATGAATAAATCCCAGAAGAAAATTTCAGATAAAATATGACTTCCCACATGTGAAGCAAATACCTTTTTACCTTTAACATAACTTTAACCAGGGGCTGGGTGATTCAGCAAAAAGTAGTATCAAGATTAAAATGTTCAAATCAGTTGATATCGATAATTAGCACCATAAAAGTCACATTATTGAATCTCTTAAAGGATAAAGCTTTATAAAAAATCCATGATGTTATAATTCTGTGTTTCCACAACACAAACATATTGATATATTTAATCTTTTTTATATTGCTATTGATAAAATTACATGGTTTTATTACCCACCCTATCTTAACCAAACCTTAAGTTATAATGTTGTAAATGTTTTGTATGTCTGAGGGAGGAGACGATGCATCGTATGACAACTTTCCACTCACTCTATGAAGTAGACTTCTCCTTTCTCCGTGTACGCCATCTCCCAGTTGTCCGGCAGGGGCCCGAGCTCGTCGTTCTCCTCTAGTTTGGGCACCGTGATCTTTGGCGACTGGCCGTCGTCTTTGGGCGTCTCGGTGGAGGCCTCCGCTGGGCTGTTCTGCGGGGCGATGTCCCCTGAGGCGTCTGTGCTCTTGTCCTCATGCTCACTGGACTCTGAGGTGACAAACAGGACAGGATGAGTCATTATCACTCAGGGAGGAGAGGGGGGGTGAGGGGCCGTCAATAACTGGGGAGGTGAAGCGAGGAAGGATTGATTCAGGACGGTGGGGGAAGTGATTGATTGAAAGTCGGGGTTTAGGGAGGAGGCAGGAGGAAAATAAAGGAAAGAGTTTTTGGAATAAGGGGAGGAGAGGTGACGGGAAGAAAGGGAATGATTGAGGGTAATAAGACAGACGGATGAATAAAGAAGAGGAGACAACAGACATTGAGAGAGAAGCCGGATGCCCTAGTTTGAGTTGTGGCGCAGTGCGAACGCGTTAAAGGGTGGGAACAATTCGGTGGATGGAGGAAAGAGTAAGAAACGGCAAGTGTGTAAACATCTCGGTGGAGAGAGTGTGTGTCGATGGAGGGAAGTAGAGAGGGGACAAATAAGAGTTGGGGATTGAGAGATAATCTATCGGAGGGAAAGAGTGAGGCAGCAGCTATCTGCTTAGATCACAGAGCCCGCTGTGCTCTATTGATTCCCCTTCAACTCTCCTGGTCGGCGCAACCCCCCCCCCCCACGCCGCCAAGCTCAGAGAGGCTCTCCAACACCCAACATGGTTCCCTGAGCTGCCCGGCGCCCGAAGGTATCAAGCATCTGGAGGCTGCCGATAGGAATCAGTTTCAAAACATTCAGTCAGGGTCGTCCGCCTTACTTCAGATTACGATCATACATGTACACGGGGAAGCTCCAGGAGACTTTACAGAACTTTTAACCCTTCATAAAACACTGCACTGCTGTTAAATCCTTATACAGGCTCGCTAGATCTTCCTAAATCCATTTTAATGACTTAAATGGTGCAGTGTTCTCCTTTAGGTCTGTTAACGCTTCGGAATAAGGAACCTGAGGACGTCTGTTTGGGTTCCCTTAACGAAGGTTAAGTTAATAAAATAGATTTTCATATACTCACTAAAAGGTGAAGCCTTTAAACAACTCGACCTCTCTAAAAACCCAAAGAGGTCGATTAACATTTAACTTATACAATGTTATATAACAGTTTATTCCTTGAGATATAGAGATAATTTAAACCTCTTTTCAGGTCTGAACCCAAACATATGTAGCATCAGTTTCATCAAAGGTCCAGTTTTGAACATTTGTTTCATCAAATGCAAAAGTTAAACAATTTCCTAAAACCTAATTTTATTAACTGTATTTCATGCATTTTTGTCATTTTATTTTATAGCATCTTTTTAAAGCGGATGTCCTCTGATTGAATTAGTATGTTATTACTTTTCTATAAACAGAAAGAAAGATGCTAAACGATGATTACAATTACATTTTCACCTAAAGCGGTTTCATTTAAAAATGTTGTATTTATGGCATTCCCTCTTTAAAGTTATAAAAAAGCTCTTTCAGGACTCTTAACACATAAATCACTTTGTAAAACAAGAAGCAAGTTGTTGTCATATGTAGATAATGTCGTTACTGTTAGATTGTTACGTAAACCTAACATTTTGTTTCAGCTTTAGACATTTAACATGTATATTGTAGATTCAAATCATCACTAATTCAGTCATTTACTTCAGAAATCTGTCTTTTATGTCTTTAGTCTTAGAAATCCAGGATATTAAGTTAGAATCTTTAAAACTTCTTTGTGATTATTATTCAGATCCTACCTTGTTTGAGGTCCTTGCGATAGGAAAACCAAAATCTCATCTCGAAACGCCACACAGTTCCCGTAAAAAAAAAAAAAAAAGAAGAGCTGTTTAAAGCAGAAGTGACTGCGGGGGCTGATTGGGATCAGTAACTGAACGCTTTGGATTTTTTCCCTGGTGTTGTGACTGTTGCCGTGCAGCGAGAGACTCCACTGTCCTCGGGCTCTAAAAACCAGCTTAGAAAGTCACAGGACCGAAGCATGGTTTTGGATTTGGAATCGCAGAAATCAAACTCATAATGCCCCATTTATTATTCTGCTTTCATGTGATCATGGGATGCATTCAAAGGGGTTTCTGTGTGCGCGGGGGGGGGGGGGGGGGGGGGGGGGGCTTGTGTATGTGTGATTATAATAATATAAAGACGCAGGTTATAATAATATAAAGACTTGTGTTTAATGTCACTTCTGCAAATTTCTCAGAATGAACAAGGAGGGGAACGCTGGTTTGGTAAAATAAACACTTAACAAAAAGGTCTGATTGTTGAAGTGCCTGCAGGCTGCTGTGGTGTTTGTGTGTGTGTGTGTGTGTGTGTGTGTGTGTGTGTGTGTGTGTGTGTGTGTGTGTGCGCCCTCTGGCTATCTGGGGTTTAATAATGAAACCCAGCGACTGACCAGGGAGCGACTGCACCGAAGCTTTTTAAATCATAAACAGTTTGGATCGCAGAGGTAATCACCGACTATGAGAGTGAATTATAATTTACACTTTACATATCCGTCCATTAAACTGCACATAAAGAAATCCTTGTAACCCATTTAAAAGTCATTACCTGCCATTAAATTATTTTTCCCAAAGACATTTGTGTGAAATCAATGTTGCTCTCTCTGCTGCTAGGCGGCCGATCCAGCCGAGGCGGGTGCTCTGACCCTGACCTCAAACCTAGACGTCCTGACAGCGAGACCTGAGCCTCTGTGTCTGTGGAGGTTCGATGTCGGGAGCTGACCTGGGGTGACCGCGATGCCATTGCCGTTGACGACTGGCCTCTCCTCCTCGTCCTCCTCGGGGGGCTCGATGCTGGCCTTCTCCATGTTGCTGACCGACTTGTTCCGCTTCCTCTTGCCCTCGGAGCTGGGTCTGGCGCCCGGCAGCAGCTGGTCCGTTACATCGAGCAGCAGAGCGCTGGGCTCGGCCGGAGGCTTCGGGGTCCCGTAAAAGTTATCTGGAACAAGAGCGAGACGGGGGAGACATTTAAAACCAAAGTTATTTTTATGTACTGAACACACATGTTATATTTAATACTGTGCTCGTGTCAGGGCTGTGGGGGGGTGTCTGTCTGCTGGTCTGTCTCTGAAAATACAGGAAGGATTTTCATGAGACGTGCAGATGTTCATGGTCTCCAGAGGATTGACCTTAATGACTCAATCTTTCCTTTGAAGGCCTAGTGAGTTGGAGGTTTTTGGTTCTGAGTGAAACATTGACACCATTGCATTTGATATTCTCATTCTAATTAGCATAAACTGTACTTTGCGTTAAGACACTAAACTGAGATGGTGAACAATCATTTTACCATATTAGCATCCAGATGTTAGCATTTAAATTAAAGCAGCACTACAGACCATAGACTGTATCTAAAGATGGACGACATGACTGCTCCCCAAAAGTGAAGCCAACTCATCTCTACTGACTGCAGGGTAGGCCATAAACCCAAGTTGCATCCATATAATAAAGAAGAAGAGCAAAGAAGCCGACAGAGCAGGAACAGTCTCGATGAGAGGGGTGGGAGCGTAGGGATGAAATTAAACCACTGTAGCCTCTGCAGGGAGAACATGTTCTGTGCTCCATGATGTCAGACCGTTGATCCGTGAGCACACAGGCTGTGGTCTCCACTTCACATCATGTCTTACAACACTGACAAGTTGGGAGATGCAATAAAAAGTGACACACACAAGCACACGCCTCCTCCTCATGCACTAATTCCACCGATGTTCGTCGGATATTTGTCGTTGGCAGACTCGTCTGTCCTCGCGTCTGCACTTCAGTCAATGCACTGGATCCGTATTTCTGCTCTGCTTGGTTTGAACAATCGCTGAATCTCCCTCTAAGACTCGAGTCGTTGGTCAGGGCCAACAAAGCTGCAGTTTTTTCCCACTTGGCCCCGAGTCAGCAGCTTCTTCCTCGCTCTTCTGTGTAGATTTTCCACTGTCTCTCAGTTCGTCTTCTGGCAGCAGCCAAGTTCCTCCGACAGCCTCCATTAGTCACGGTCACTCCTTTCTTTAAGGGGTCACTAAAATCTTTTAGGGAACAAACTACAGACTGAAGATAAAGATGGACGACATGACGCCTCCTATAGATGAAGCCAAAGCACATGTCAAGCTCAAGTAAATGGCATAATCGCCCCCTAGTGACTGGCTGCAGTATGGGTCATAAACCCTGCCTCAACCATGTTAGTGGATGGGACATGGGCTAAACCATAAACTGCAAATAAAGACGGAGGACAAGACAGCCCCTTAGAGGCAAGTTACAGCATCTCAAGCACCCCCTTGTGGCTGGCTGCAGTATAAGTTACCTCCTCCATGTTAATTGATGGGATAAGGACTAAATAAAAGAATATCTAAAAGAACCTTAAGAGATTTTTGTCATGGGTTCTCTTCTTTTATGTAGTTCTCACCACTATAATTAACGTCCATGTACTCAATGTTCTAATAAGTTTGGTTTTAATTAGTTTTTTGATCAGGGTGAAACTTCGTACCAGCATTCGTCTTGGCTTCATTTCAGGCTTTTGTGTCTTATACTGTGTAATGTTGCCAGTGAAATGTGTAATGGAATTAAGTGGGAGTTTGTGATCGGCTGAACCAATCCTTTGACTAAAAACGTTATATACTCCGCTTTGATTTTAGGAGGAAAGACAAGGCTTGTAAAGAAAAGAGCGAGTGAAATAACTGCAGAAGACACTCGTCAAAGCCGAACACTAGACTGTGATTCTTCAAGTGCAGGGCTGAGGTGTCGAATCACGTCGGCCCCGAAGTCTGAGAGATGTTCTTCTTTAGAAACAGAAAATAGATCTGACTCAACTCGCCTCTGAGCTTTTCTCAAATCCGAGCCCTGAAAGACAGCTGAGGCTCTTTGTGGTCGGCACAAAGATTGGCCACGGCACAGGACGGGTTTCCAGGAGGAGGACAGCAGCCACAGTTTAGGTCTGGAGGGTCACGTGAGGTTTGCTATTAGACGAGCGGTAAAGCTCCACTCAACGGGCCGTGACCGAACGATCAGACATTAGAAGATGACGCGTGTGACAGTCCTCAGAGATGATTTCAACCCACTGGGTTTGAGCATTAGGAGGGAAACTGCCACATTAACTGCAGGGGAACAAGAGGAGTAGCCAAGATTTAAAAAAAACACTAGCTGGTGTCTCCCTCTGCGTTGGAAAGACCTTCTGAAAAATCGTGTTCACGAATCTGGAAAACATGAAGGCAGCGATAAAAAATAAAGGAGAGTAGCTGTAAAAAGATTACGGGGACTGTCAGGATTAGAGCCCCCCCCCCCCCGACCGCAGACACAAATCCTGGAGCCTTAACGGACCGGAGATTTGCCTCCGAGAAGGAAATGATGCTCCTCGTGTGAACTTAAATAACCTGCAGCTCCACAGAAACCTGCCCTTTTTGAAGTGGCTGCATCTGAGAGCTGCGCTGAGTCTCGTACACGTGAGGATAAAACTCGTCGTGACAAAGAAAAGAAAAGAAAAATGAAAGTCTCCCTTGGCACATTGGAGGTGAAGTGGAGGGCAGTGCTTTAGTCTTCTTCCAGGGTTCATGTGAGAGTGATCCTCATCTTTCTGCCCAATAACACTCTGAGTGAGAGGAGAAAGACGTTCAAGGAAAAAACATCCAATCAACCTTCTGGCACCGAAAGCAGCAGCCACAGATGTTGCTCTTAATGATTTCAGAGGCACGTGAGCTGAACAACTATATTTGAGTTTCTAATTTACTCTGGGAGCTCAGACAACAGGGGCACAGGGCAGATCCAGCCCATTTGTCAATTTCATAAAGGCCCCTGCAACGATTTCTATTTTACTGATTTAGTCAATTTTTTATACAATCTTTAATTTAGACCAAAATAGAGGATGGTGGACAATTGATAATGTTTTAATCTGCACGGGAAACTTATCAAATACTTCCAGATTTTGTCATTCCTCCCACTTTACAATGCAATTCAAACCCCCCCCCCCCCCCCCCCCGCTGTGGAGAGCGGCTCCCATCGGCGAGAGGATCTAACACTGCTCCTGGCTACCGTCCGTTAAATCGGCCATCTGCAATTTAGTTCCCTCCTTCCTGCAGGGGGGAGGTGGGCCGACAGAGACCTGGACTCAGGTGGGAGAGAGGGAAGTTAGAGGCTCCAGTGTGTGTTATCTGTATAATGGCAGGAGGTCTCCTGAGAGCTGGAGGTGGCCGGGCGAACCGAGAGCTGCAGCTTTTTTGGAGTGCTTTAAAATCCGAGCCGTCTGACCAGAGAGAGAGAGAGAGAGGAGGGCGAGTGTCTGTCTGTTTGTTTTGATTAGATGACTAAAGAGCCACTGCAGCTCAGACTCAAGGACTGAGCCCAGAGAGCGCACATGAAGATACTGAGTGTGTGTGTGTGTGTGTGCGCGTGCGTGTGTGTGTGTATGTGTGTGTGTGTGTGTGTGTGTGTGTATGTGTGTGTGTGTGTGCAGGCTTCTCTTCATTCAGAATTTACAGATTCCTTTCAGTCCTTCATGACTGATGATGCTCTTGTCCGCGCAAAGCTGAAAGATGGATGGTATGCGTGTGCGTGTGTGTGCTTGTGTGTGTGTGTATGAGCGTGAGTGTGATGAGCTCTGTCTCAGCACTCATCCACACCACTGTCACACACACACACAGAGGAAAATGCCTGGAGTGCCACACTGATGCATAAATTACACGAAAACGCTTTGAAATATCAAAATCTCAAAAATTGAGTGATGACATTCTCTGGAGTTCACACAGGAAGAACTCAGCAGGAGGCTGTCGGAGTCAGACGTGTTCACGACAGCTGGAAAAGAAGAAGTGGCGTCTGGGTAGAGAGTGTAAGAGGCAGGCCATGATGTCTTTCAAAGTTTCTGAGCGTCTTTGTAAGTTCAGGAAAATGGCCAAAGTTCCGTGGACGTCTGAGAGCAGCTAAAAGAGGAAATGACCACAATCTCTCACTTCGCTAAATCCTTACCTTCATACGTTCCGCTCTCTAGCAGGGCTCCGCTTTTCTCCAGTTCCATAAACCGGTCAATGGTCACGAAATTATAATCCACCCCCGGGACCTCTCCTTCCTTGGGCTGCCTGGTTGTGCCTGCAGGAGATAAGAGAAGAGGAGTTAGAGCCGCTGCTGCAGCTGTGGACGCCTCCTCGTCGCGGTGTGAGACCAAGTGATCGGAAAAACATCTACAACAGGTTGATCCTGCTTGACTCATTAAATGCCCTCATTATTCCTTTTGTCCTTTCCCGTCTATCACATCTGAGACCAAATATCAGAGTAGCGTAGCTCTCCCGGGAGAAGAGAGGAGGGTGTTTCCATTTCAGGGGCTAAGTGATGCAATTTGGACGCCAACAGGAGAAATCAAATCCATTTGCATGGAGCTGACGGCCCTGATGAAGACTCCCCGACATCTGACTGCAGCACAAGAGTGAAATGAAAAATATTCTCAACTTTAAGAGCAGCATTAAAACGTCGAGTTCTCCGCCCGCCGCCATCGTCTGTCCTCCAGTTGGTAGGACAATAACAGTTTATAGCGTTACACTGAGGTGCAGATGACTTCCTGAATACTTCCTCGCCGCTAATTAGACTGTTTCAGAGTGATCCCGGCTGTGACACCACGCAGGCACTGCACCCCCGAGGTTTCCCCGTCTGAGCGAGGGGCTGTTCACAGTAAATGGAGGAGCCCCGTGAAACCCACTTGTTAGAGCCTCACCGCAGCGTTTAAAGGATCCATCTGTGCGTTTTAATGTCAGCAGGGGAGCGACTGTGCCGCCCGATCCTCCCTGGGAGGCGGCGTGGTGGGATTGGTCTGTTTTAAAGACACCAATCACTGCAGAGGCTGGAAAAATGCCCGTAAAAGTTTCATTACACAGTTTGCAAAGAGGGACCGAGTGTAATTTAAGTGCCTCAGCTTGCTTCAGATGGACACAGCACGTCCAGAATCCAAGGTGTTGGACGTCTGTGTCTTGTTTTTCTCTTAATTGCCTTTATGGTTAATTAAGTTGTAATACATTATAAACTTAGCCACCGCATGTTTCACAGAAGATCAGCCTCCTCTGCAGTGAAGTAACTTGGAAAAAATCTGTGGTTGTTTGTTTGTTTGTTTGTTTGTTTGTTTGTTTGCAGGATTACACAAAAAACTATTGGATGCATTACCATGAAACTTGGTGGAAGGATGTGTTATACGTCAGGAAAGAATACATTTCATTGTGGAGCAGATCTGGATCTTTAACTGTGATATTTGAAACATTTTCATTGATTTCAATGAAAACAATTCATGGAACTTAATGAAAAACATCTGGCACATTAATGGGACTGAGATTTATGAGTGTTCCAAATAAAAATCCACATTTAGTGAATTTACAAGTGGTTTCATAAAGGGACTTGCTCGGCCTTGGGCAGATAAATGAGCAAGTGGCTTTCTAGTTATAATAGCAATTCATCAAGGTTCAAGTGCATCTTGCTCTTTAAGCGAATAGAAGATGATGTTCTGATCGGTTGCACAAGCTGCACAAAAACCCAAACACTCAAATATCAGATATCAGTCAAATTCAGGACAGGCTCAACTCTGGGAAGACGTGGAAGAAGAATATGTCAAATAAACTAGTTAAATCCTCGTAGACCCCAAACTCTACCCTAAACTTTTCTTATATCAGTCTTCTGTTGGGGATAGAGAGGGAAGAGGCATCGGTTAGACAGCGCTGCTCTCACCGTCCCAGCAAATGTTTTATCTGAGATGTTTTTATTTCAATCATCCCGGTAGTTCGACGTCTATATAAAGTTGAAATCACATCACTGGGCCAGAAGGAGTTCATGTTCATTTGAAAAGTTTTTCTTGGCTGCAGAAAATACTTGTTATGGACTTTTTTGGGGGGATAAACAGCAACACGTCTCGAATCGAAACTCATTCTAAAGTTTGGGTTTGAAAACACTCCTGTAGTTCTTACTGTTGATTTAAGGCTCAAGCTCCTGACTATGAACTGTAATGCTCTTGGTTTCCACTTGACTGTGATTCTCCATCCTTCCTTTCCCTTTCATTACTCTCCTCTAACTATCAACAAGATATAACGACTCTTAATGTTTTAAAAATCCTATATACATATAAATGTTTTCGGGTGAACGACAAAAAAATCCAAACCCTTCTCCAAGGTTATGGTTTCAACTTCCTCCAGACGCCATCAGACAATGTAATGAAAAGAGAATGATTTCAAATGAGAACATTAAGCCGTTTGCCAAGCTCCTCCAATGTTGTCTCGTCAATGCGCCGATTAATTGGTCCTTGAGTGGAGACGCTAAACCCACAAAGGCCCGATGAGCGGCACTTGTGCTCTTTTTGGTTGTTCACACAAACCTCTGAACACAGATTTACTATTGCCGACCTTCAGAGCTGCAGCACCCCAACCAGCAACCTGCTGTCAGACTCATTTGTACCAGTTTAAAAGAGCAAATGAGCAGCAGGGAACACTGGGAGGAATAAACAACTGCACGAGTGGATGTGTCAGTGTGCGCGTTTGTGTCGCACTTCCACTGGAGAGCTTCTTGATTGTGTCTGTCTGCATGGGGGCTTATGTACCCATCCGATTAGCCTCCCTCACATGCACACACACACACACACATTTCAAAGAGGACTTTTGATGTTGCGGGACTATATTTAGCAGCATCTTCTGGTGAGGACTTCTCTCGGGTGACAATATCGAAAGCAACCACAATGCCGATTCTCCATTTTCCACCCTCTGTATGTGGGTCACGATCCTGTAGAGATTTTCAAAGCGTAGCAACCTTTCCGAGGCACCAGTCTAATGATGTTAGGAGGTTTCAAGTGGGGGGGTATAATCATCTGTCTTTACAATTCCTTGATCACTGAGGGTTGGGACACTCATTAAGGTTAAACACTGCAGCCATCATTGTGCCAGTCTTTCTGGAGCCGGGATTCTCAAACCCCCTCAGGTGTGTTTCTGGATTTGGGCCCAGTCAGGAGTGTGGGAAGCTCCTCACTAAAAATAGCCACTGTTGTTCTTTGTGAACAGACGTCGTGTCTAAGCTCCTGCTTTAGTCGTGAGACGAAAAGAGAGAGAGAGAGAGAGAGAGAGAGAGAGAGAGAGAGAGAGACGGATCGCACAAGATGAACTCGATGATATTCATTAAAAAGCTGGATTTGTATGCAGGGAAGTTATGGTGAAGACGTAACGCCTTTGCACGCTGGAGACAAAGCAAGTCACATTTAATGGGCATTCGAACATTAACTGAAACGTGGGGGGGAAAGTTCATACTTCAAACTTCTAAATATACAGTCTAGAGGCCCAGTAGACTGTCCTGAAGGGGGCGCTCACTGTCAGGATGCTGGCGGGCAAGGCCTTCCTGAGCAGACATCATGACACCAAAGCATCTGGGAGGTGGAAGGGTTTGGGTGCCATTAAAGATATAAATCCCCCCCCCCACAAAAAAAAAGTCCATCAACACAAAGATAGATCAAAAGTCCTTCAAAAGTTTACAACAGGGACAGAATCCTGACAAGTTGCGGTTGAATTACCAATCAGAGCAAATAAAACATGTGACAAACTGACTCCACAGATTCCCCCCCCACACACACACACACCAGCGGAAGCCACTTTGGCCTTCAGCGGCGCAGCTTCCTCTTTCAGTCGTCGCATCAAACTCGCCCTTCTCCAGATAAACGGTCGTGATCGGCCGCCGGCTTGTTTCGAGACAGATGAAAATCTCTCTCCGAACGAGGGGCAATAAACACGGAGCTGTGGTGCTATAAACAGATGAAGTCAGACGCCGGACTATGAATCAGTTCCCGCACTCGAGGCGTCTGCGGCAGAACCCGTCGTGCACCGTCGAACAGAAGAATAAATCCACCTTTACACTTTACTGCAGCTGCTCCGAGTCCCCGAAGACGACGGAGGCAAACAAACAGGTCGTGGCAGCGAATAGTGAACAGATGTAGTAACGGGACATTTGTCACCTGATAGGAGCTTTGTGGGAAACTGAGGTTTGGTGTCTGGGACGTGAGACGAGGAACGAGACGGAGAATGGAAAAGGAGGAAAGTTGGAACGAGGCGTCACATCTTCTATCTACTGGTCCACAAATCTCTGTCTATCTGTGTAATATGTTATGTAGGGAGAAAAAACAGTCATCCAATCAATCATTCAAACTTTTGAATAGTTTGTGCAGATAAACCAGATAGGATGAGCACAATATTGTATGTGATACCTTTTCTCCGCAGAACGCTCTGCACACACACAATACAAAGTGACAGCAGGTTGTAGAGCTGTTTGAGGATGATGACAAGGAACACTTCTGATCTCCAGCTCCAGAAGCTTCACCACAGGCCGGGAGAAGAGCCCATTACAAACAGGTAGGTTCAGAACAGGCACTGTAATGGATGAGGGAGCCTGAGCTGCAGCGTGGGCCCAGGCTCTCGTGGCGCCGTGCAGCCTGTCGTTCTCCAGTACGTCCTCGAGCCGCGATGCAACTCCACAACCACAGGCCACCGGCACAACTCTCACTAGTGCAGCCGAGCACCACTCGGGTCCTAACACCTGCAGTGGTTTCAATACACGGGAGAACGTACACTGCTCCCGCGGATCACATTCACATACGGTCGCTCGAAGCTACGAATGAAAGACACCGTATTAACGCGTGACCTCTGTGTTTGGCCTCAAATTTGCACGATGCACAGTGAATGCTACGAGTGTTAATGGAACCTGAGATAACTGCAGGCGGAGAGAGATTCCACTGTGCATTCATGACAGAGCCGGAGCGGGTGTGCAGAGCCGGAGGAAACGATTATAGCGCGAGCATCCGAGCTAATCAGCTAACACACAGTTACCTCACAGCGTGGAAGGAAAGGAAAGGTATCAGAAAACAAAACCACTGTCACTGTTTGTTCCATGATGAATATGAATAATTTACTTTCATTTAAAAAACATCTGATTTCAATACAATCAAGTTCTAAAAGATAACACAAGATAAGTTTCCATACGTGTGCTTGACTGACGGGTGAATTAATGAGCTCGTTAGAAATGAGAGTGAATCTTGACTTTTAAACACCGTGTTGTCAACAGGTGAGTGTTCTTCCTCCTGTACTTACATCTGGTGCGTACACTTAAATTAATTAAACAGCCAGAGCATCGCATATATTTTACTGTTATTGCTGTAGCTTTGGGTGGACATAAACATTAGGCAGCTTGTTGGCATCACTGAATGAATGTGTCCATCTTTTTTTGTAACAGATACACACACACATAAAGATACAGGCCTTGTTATCCATTAATTGAGTGCATGTCTTAAAGAAATACTAATTTTATTCTCTTATGAGTAGGGTATGTAGTCTGAGGTCTCATCCACAGTGAGGAGACGGACTGCAGGACACAGTCTGTTCATCTGTCTCCTGCATCGTCTGGGCTGGAGCCTCTTCTCTTTTCATCTTCCCTCGTTTTCTTTCATCTCAGACAAATGTCACACTCGCAGGGTAACAGCATTTTCGTCTGGCTACTGAGTCGTGGTCCCTGCTGCATCTCATCTGTGCCGTGGGGTTTGGAAATCACAAAACGCATCTGGGTGGATTCATGTTTGTCTTTTGAGGAAAGGGACGAGGACAGAATTTCCCCTAAACGTATGTTTGATACCCTGTTCAGACTTGGTATTAACATCTGTCCAAGGCGATCTGCTTACACAATCCACGACAGGAAGTGGTCCAGGATGCACTTTGCCACTGGGCCACATATGAAGGACCACCTGTTCAGCTGTCGACCTCTGACCCCTGTGTAATGATTGATACTCTTCTTAAATAGGTAAAATCATAGCAGAACTGCAGGTCTCTCAGGACAGATGTTAATACCAACAGGGTCTCAGTGCATCAGGTGCATCAGACCTGGCCATGCACTGTGTTGAAAAGAATTTATATTAATACTAATCAGGGTGAACATGTAGCCTCCAGCCTCCCTGTTATTATGGCCCAGTGTGAACAAAGGTCCAGGTCGGGCGTGTCCCGCGGGTCCTGTCCTTTCACCCTAAACCCTCTGTTATGACTGGCCAAGACAGTGTCAGCACGGCCTATTGTAACCACCCTAATCTCACCATTAGCCAATTAGGAAGTGACGGGCAGCCGTAATGCCCCTGCATCAGCGGGATGGATTAGTTTTCCATTCAGCGCCGGCCTGCCGCCTGTGGGCAAACGGACCGATGGGAGGACAACGAGCGGCTGCAGCTCGTCACCCAAAGCTGCTGTCGCTGCAGTTTGTCTCCACAGACAAGCAGCGAGTGGGGGGGGGATGCGCTTATTCACAGTTTCCAGCGATGATCAGGAGCAGCGTCTTAATCAGCGGTGATTACATATCATTTAAACGGTAATAAAGTCTATTGAGCAGGAGAGGAGGAGGCGGGAGAGGAGCCTGCTGTTTTTACTGCGCTTACGATGAAAAGTTAATTTCACCACGTTGCAATTTAATCATATTGACTGGGAATGATTTGCTTCGCCAGCAGAGAACAGATAGAAAACTTCAGTGTTAGTTTTTGACCAGAGGTCCGTATTTTCTTTCTCCAGGAATTGATGAGATTTCAGGTTCATCCGAGTTCAGGCGACTCTGGATTATTGACAGCCAGTAATGTGGCATGGATTGGAGAGAGCCAGGCACTGAACCACACACTCCCTGCCTGTTGCTCCTCAGCCGTCCTCTCCTGAATTCCATTAATAGCTCTGCCCTCCAGGAGGTGCTGGGTGAAACGCCTGTAACACAGCCACAGATATTGATGACTGCATCCTCCCCCTTAAACGGGAGACGAGAGGAGGGGAGAACGAGCGGAGAGGGCTGATAAAGAGATAAAGAGGTGGGAAAAAAGGAGTGGGAGAATAATCATGGAGGCCGGTATTTCAGAAGGATTTAATCTCCTCTACTGATCAAAAAACACATGGGTACAAGCACACGGGCTGCAGACCGAATACTAATATCTTTTTACGACACAATTGGAGTATGTGCAGCTTTTATTCATTCTGCGTAAATCCGGTTAAAGATAGCAATTGAATTCCTTCACATTGGAAGAGTTTGCCTTTCTGTTCGGACGAGTTCCTCTCGTTATCGGGAGTCTTGCAGGTTTAAACCCCCGACCGCCATGGCTAGTTTCCAAACCTTCCCTCCGTCCTGCACTCTGATAGTCCATATTTGTCACCAACTCATCTAGATATTTAGCCTGATGGAAATCTAGTCAGAAAAAGGCGACGTGTCAGCGAGCTTCAGGAATCGCTGTCATCACGATCAAACGCTGACAAACATCTCAAGATTTCTTGTGCTCTTGGAAGCCCTCTAGTGGCCAGAGAGGCGTTGTGCAGCTGCTGAACTTGCTTCTAGCTACTGGTGAAAAACATCCTAGTGTTGATATTGGGGTGAAAAAAGTGTCATGTTTACGTCAGTACTAATTGGAGCTGTAGCTGATATAAAATATAAACCACCCACAACTACCACAGAGTCAATCGACCTGGGAGTCAGTCGTCCTCTTCCACACTGAAGACACAACCCAGATATTATCAGAGGGCTTTTTACGGCCAGTGTAGAAGGGTTTTAACTGTAATGTACTCTGGAGGGGATCTATCGGCATTTTAAAGCTACAACCTCCACCACCACATCCACAGTGCCCTTTAAATAATTAAATTTTATGGATGTTAAAGAGACAAACAAGCAAAGATAAAGTGGAGATTACAAGAGAACCACTGGTTAGATGTAAAAAATCATTTTTTACTTGTGTTTCCTGCGAGTATGGCGTCTCTGGAGTTTTGTTCACTGCAAAACATCTTTGCATATTTTCCTTTGCAACCGCTTCATGTTGCTTGTCAATTCGCAGTATAGACAACAACTTGCTGCCTGATAAGTGCAGCAATAACACTATGTGGTACTCGAAAATACTCAATAGCCAAAGTTTCAGAACACTTGCAAAGCAGAAATTAATCAGATCCATATTAGTTATTGCAGTTCTCCACAATAGTGTCACTAACATTCAATTACCTAATTAAATACAAACAATAAATACAGATGGTCTAAACAATAACTCCAAAGCAAAGACACATTCTCTATGAACTTGTGACCATGAACAAGAGGGAAATGAATCAGCGTTGATTATTGAAATCGATACATTAAGCAGAAATACACAATATTGACGAATTCAAGCTTCTGGGCTTTCGAGGATTTGCTGCTTTCGAATGTCGTGTAACAGTAAATCCCACATCACAAAGAAATGAGTTCATCTGCAGCTTAATGAAACTGTGACGGATATTCTCATCATTTTTCAACTGAGCAAATATCAACACATTATTCTGAGTGTAATGAAAATAATCGGGAGGGAGGAGGATAGAAAACATCTCATCGTCCTGTTATTGGTCAGTAATGACACATTCATCTTCATCTGGTGATGCTGAGTGAATATCAAGCCCCACGGCTCCATGCACGTGCTCCTCTGAAGCCCGTGCACGGCAGGAAACCACTTAAAGCGCTGCTAAAGTGACAGTGACAGATCAGCAAAGAGCCCTCCATATTGATTAAGAGCAGGATCAAACCCACTCGGGAACAAGACGTGGTTATGAATCCTAGAAGTTTGGCAGCGTCCAGCTCGGGATGTTACTCAAATCAAGTATTTGTAGGCCGATCCCTCACACACACACACACACACACACACGCAGCTAATATAAATATACACTGTGTTAAAAAGAAACACAACCTACCCCTATACTGGGATGTCATCATGATATCTGTTATCATTGAGAATCAGAGCGAGCTCCTCTCTCCCGTGGGAAGATGTGAATGGCTCCTTTCATCACATCTCAAGCCTCCCCTCTATTCCTGCTGAAAGAGATCGCCTTTGGCTTTGCTCCGCATCTTGACTTCCACGGGAATCAAAGCCGTCATGTTTGCAGAAGAAGAAGAAGAAGAAGAAGAAGAAGAAGAAGAAGAAGAAGAAGAAGAAGAAGAAGAAGAAGAAGAAGAAGCAGCAGCGGGAGAAGGTTGAAATGAAGCAACCAAAGAAAGAAGGAAAAGGAGGAGACTCCTGACAGGCGGCAGCAGAGCGAGCGTTTACACCGAGCAACTTTAATCTAAAGAGGAAATTTCATAGAAAAACGCACGATGGCCGTTTCATTTTCTCAGCAGCTCCTCCACTTCTCCCCCTGAATCCACAGAGAAGCTTCTCACGGACACGTAGAGTCGACGCCGGGCAGGAAGGACGAGAGCCGAAGGAGAAGAGGAAAGAGAACGAGAGGGCAGAGACATTGAGAGATTAAGGGAAAGCTGATGTCATCCGTTTGAATGTGTGTGTCCCTGGTGGTTGTTTTCCAGGATGTGTGTGTGTGTGTGCAGTGATCAGGGATGTGAACGTGATGCTGTGTCAGCCTAATCCCCCCCCCCCCCCCCCCCCCCCAGCCAGCCAGGGCCACACTGGCTCCAGCACATTACCGGCCAGTGACACAATCTGTTTGTCAGGACGCCCGGCGCTCATTCAGTTATCACGCCCCCTCACGACCGCTCTGCCCGAGGGCTCAGACCGAACCGCCCCGCCAGAACAACAACCCCACACGTATCCCATCAACCCCTCTGTTTCAGCCCTGCTCTCCACTCACCTCCACAGCCCTCCCCGGGTCATCGGCTGCAGCATCAGGAGAGCGAGTTTTTCCGTGTTCCTAGAAACCTCTCACAACCGAGCGAGGGGATTTGAACCGACGGGCCCGGTGGGTCAGAGAGGCCGGACTAATCAACACACTCTGCCCGATGATAATCATCTCATAGCGAGACCTCTTGGCCCTTTAATACCACGAGCTAAGCTATCTCATACTCCCGTCACCTCTGCCCCTTGCCTGTTATTGGACCTCCAGCGCTCAGTGTGTGAGAGATGTGTGTGAAAGTGCTCAGCAGGTCTTTTCCTCTACTGGGTTTTCTGTGGTGACCCCATTATACATATACACACTTTCCCACTCTGAGCCACAGGCTGTTAGTGCTCTGTTTTCCTCACTTTATTCACAAGCTTATATGCTATAGTCACCTCGGCTGTATGTAAAGATGGATGACGCTCTCAACTTCCTCCCACTATCCAGAAATGAAGCTGAAACCTCTTGCAGTGGAGCTCATTACAGATATGTTAAAAAATCGACATGTCTGTTTAGTAAAAACGTCATAATAACTACTGAGTGGTGATGTTATACTGTAGTACCAATGCGACAATAACGCAGTACTCATAGTTTTCACCCCGATATTCAGGAATGAAGCCAGAACATCACAGAAACGAACGCTGCCATCTTGTGCAGATGAGGGAGGGGGGGAGCAGTGGCATTAAGGTCAGTCTCAGTTGTCAATCATGTTTTTTTCACCCTGTTTTATATCAATGGACATTTTTATTAAATCAAATTTAATGGGAACCAAACCATCTTTGGGAAAAATGTATTTCAATTGTTTAAATTGGTCCCATCCATGTCCCATCCACTAACATGGAGGATGCACAACTTGTGACCTATACTGTAGCCGTCCACCAGGGGGGTGTTCAAATTGAGTTCATGTCACTCATCTTTACACAGAGCCTATGTTCACCACATGTCTCGTCTTGGATCATGTGTTTTCAGAGTGAATCATTTTAACATCATATTTAATGTCGGTGCTGCTGTCACAGTTTCATTCTGCTGCGAGAAGCTCATCTGTCGTTGTAATAAAAGAAACGATTATGATCTCAGTCCCTCGTTTCTTCCTGAAAGTGTTTGTGTTGATAGGATGCAGCTTACCCCCCCCTCCCCCTGTCTGCTGCTGTTTAGATATCAGTCATCGTTGCATTCAAGTCATCGGGAGTTTTTAATGCTTAACTAAAACCCACTCAAACGTCGTCTGAAGGATTTTATTTTGAAGTATCCGAGTTGATGCAAAGCAATGAATAATAAAAGGTGCCTTTTATTTTTTTAAATGACCTCAAATTATTCATGAATTCTTTCTTTTGGTTTCTCGAGGCGGAGAGAGAAAAGGAAAACGTGTTCCTGGAAGGTTCCAGAGTAACAAGCTCAACTTGGAGTAAATAATGGTTTACATGAAATGTTCCAATAAATAAAAATGAAGGTAGTGTTCAGACAGCAGGTGGAGGTTTAAGGTGGTGATGAGTTCAACAAACAAAGACACGTGTCGACAAGAACTACTTTGATACAGAGCTCTCTGTGTTTTCTCTAAATTTAAATACGTCCATTACAGACGGGGGAGTAGTTTTTTTATATCCTCAAACAAATTCAGCCTGTGATCTACCCGCTGAAGGACTTGTGTGTTTGTACAACAGCAGACGGTTCATTAAAATCTGATTCAATGATCTGAAACGACGGAGTTTGGCTGATGGGACACGTCATTGTTTTCTGGCTCCTGTGTTTTATTTTGCTCTGAGTGGGAAAATCTCTCCGCTGACAGTGAAATCAGAGTTTTCTAGTCGTTATGAGGACTTGAATGTTGATGTGAAATATATTTACAAGTTGTGAAATGACATGAGATGGATGCAACATAAAGCTTCTCTTCCTCAGGTTGGAATCTAATTTATATTGCTTACCGTCTCTGGCTCGAATGTTTTTGCTGCTTCTGAAGCTGAAATTGTTCTGGATTTCCACCAAAAACTACAGTTTTCAATTTGACTGCAATCTGTTCACCGGATTTCAGTCTCATCTGTCCTGTTGGAAACAAATAGAACATGACTTCCTCTGCAACAACTGTTCAACCATCCATTCGGACAGGTAGCCAAAATAAACCTCCGTTCACGCTGTCTTTCACATCTACAGTCAAGTTAGTCTACATTAACAATATGTTTACGCTTGGATCGGAGTTTGACTGAAACGATCTCTGTGAACACCAGCGTGTCGGCTCCATATCGGTTTTAATCCCCGTCCATACTTAGAAACCTGCAAATACACAAATGCAAACTCCACACAAGTAGACTTCAGCCAAACTGGGATTTGAGCCGTAAACCATCTTGCTGTGAGATCACCAGCGCTAAGCAAGAGTACGGCGTCCTTTAAAAATAGATTTCAAGCTCTTCCTCTCTCTCTGCTTCTCTCTCAACGTCTCTTTCTTTTACTCTCTCTTTGATTTAAGTGTCCGTTGATTCGGGATCCAATTACTCCGATCTCTCCGAGGCCCCGCCCACCTGCCATCCGCCTTCCGCCTGCGGTGGCTTGGCCAATGGATGCCTCTTTCCGTGCGACCTATCAAATTCCACCTCCACAAATAATCCCTCGCCAGAATGCTGCTGCCAGCGTCACATAAACTTTAATTGGATCCTTTTAATAGTGCTCACTATGGCCACTTTCAGCCATGTAATTAGGTTTCTCTTCCTATAGGGTTCAATGGTGGAGAGAGAAGGGGGGGGGGATAGAGAGAAAGAGAGAGAGAGAGAGAGAGAGTGTGAAAGAGGGGAGAAAAGGCCACACTCCTCGTTTTACACTAGGCTTAATCCAATTTGACCCACAGAGAAATCATCTCATGCCATATATACTTTTCCGATGGGGTTTTTATGGGCCACTATAAAAACCTTACAGTAGTGTTGAATATCCAGCCTCATTGATTTTTGGGCTGCGAGCAAAGTCGCCCTCCTCTGCTCTCGGTTATTTCTCCGTTTTGTCCGAACCTGGAAACTGCATCGCTTCACAAGGAGGAAATAAAAAAAACTCAAATCCCTAAATGATGGCACCAGAAAAAAGAAAAAGGAAATGAATGCAAATGATGGGATTTCTGGAATGATTAATTTCCGCCACCGGTGAGGCGATTAGAGGGAGTCAATCAAATGAATAATATATGTATAAGCGCTCTATCAGAAGGCAGTGGCACAGTCACGGGGATGAATGGGTGACGGGAGAACAGTAAGCAGCTTAATGACAATAAATACGAAGAGACACACCCCCCCCCTAAGGGATGGAGGGATGAAGAGAGAGTGAGAGAGAGAGTGAGAGAGAGAGAGAGACCATGAACATAGAGTAGGTTAACTGTTCTGACACTTCATAACTCTGCAGTTGAAAAAGAACTATTTGTCGACACTTGAAAATTGAATCTTTGCTGCATTTCTCATGAAGACAGATCATCTTGTTGTTACGGAATATGGCCAGCAGGGGCGCCCCAACAGCTCACCTGTTTGAGTGGGGGTGTCATGCACAGAGGGTCGAGCTTCTGCAACAGCCGCACATTGGGTTCCAACCCTTCACCTCTCTCTCTCTCTCTCTCTCCCACTTTAATGCTTCAAACATATCCGATAAATGAAGGCTTGGACAGCCGGAAAATATCTTGTCTTTCCTTTGTCGATAATAGAACGTCGAAGACAACAACTTCTTATGACTCATGGTATATATTATATTGGTATCAGGCCCTAAAACATCCATCTGAGTCAGGCTCTAATTTAAGGTGATGGTAATTAACGTGAAAGCCCTCTAGTGTCAAACTCTGCACATACATCATTCTGCACAGTGAAGGTCAAACACTCGTGTGAAGTAACTGAGAGGAGGACTGATAATCAGCAGCCACGTTAACACACATCACAAACACTTCAAAGCAGCAGCTGCAGCGGATGTGTGTGTTCGTGTGGCGTCTCCTTGAAAGCACACCGCGGGTTCGAGTCTGGATCCCCGGTCACCTGTGTATCAGCCGTCACCTCAGGGAACAGACGGGAAGCAAAGGAAACCAGGAACAACAGGAGAGCAGTTGAGAAACAGGAAACGAGGGGAAAGGAGATGTCGTTTCCCATGATGCACTTTCCTCAATGACACAAAGCATTTCAGATTCACCCCATTGCCACAACACTGGAATGCATTATAAGGATATCATCTTTACAATAAACCACACGGCAGCATAAAGCCACCAACAGGACCATCTGGCTGCGGCTTAATTAAATACACTTAATCACATTCAAACATATGCAGAGCTTCCATACGCCACGGCGGTTCAGCGGAGGGGGGGGCGGGGTTAGGGTGGGCGGCGGTTTAGCCAGAAATAAAATCCATTTTGATTAAGAACGAAAGGACAATTTCTGAGTGACGCAAAACATCATTACACCGGCGACGGCTGAGAGGTGTGAAACAAAGGTGCTCAAAGTGATTCATTCCTCACTTGTGTGAGTTAACCTTTCTACCTCAGCCCACCTGCCGGAAACACCCCCCCCCCCCCGCATTAATCTGCCTCCTCGTCTCGGTCCTAATGACGAGTGAATGGAGAGAGTGGGCCGCGCAACACACGTTTGAGTGGCAGGTGAGTGGGAAAACTACAAGAGCTGTAGAGTTTATAAAGGTTACACTTCAGAGAGTGTGTGTGTGAGGGAGAAGTAATGGGTCTGGGTCATGTGTCAGAGATTCAATTATGGAAAAATTTAGATTTTAGCCCATTTTCAAGTTTAGATTTTCCACAAACTTACAAAAACGTTTTTGACGATTCACGATTTTTAATGATTGAAAGTGAAGTGACGGGTGAAAAAATACAAATTGTGTCAATTTCTGATTTAACACAAAATGCACGAAATCCTGTGAAGAAATATGATTGTACAATAAAAGTATTGATTTCTGTATTAAACTAACTTTCACTAAATATTATGTCAGTGGGAATATACAGTATATGTGTGCATCCAATCGCATTCGTGTGAACTTATGTATGAAAACTAAGCCTCTGTGTGTGCTTGTGTGTGTGCTTGCGTGTGTGTGTGTGTGTGTGTGTGTGTGTGTGTGTGTGTTTGTGTGTGCTGTTAGATAACCACGCAGTACGCAGCTTAGTGTTCACCTATCTACCCCCCCCCCCCCCCCCCCCCTGCAAGGAGCTGATGGAAGCCCCTTATCACGGACCCTCAGAGCCCCGCATCCCTTAACTCAACCTGCCTGAAGAGACGTGAGAGAAACACATTAAATATGCAGGAAAGGAGGAGAAAGCTGATTTGTCCCCCCCCCCCCCACCCCGGAGATGTGGAAGGCATCCTTGTGTGTTAATGAGTGTACCTGCGCAAACCTTATTGTCCAGGACGGGTGGAAATGAAAGGGGTTATGCAGCGACTCAAGGGATTAGAGAGGGATGATACTCGAACGCCGAGGAGGGGGGAGCAGGAAGCGGAAAGATGGATGAATGAAATTGAGTCAAGTTCTCAAGGAAGCAATGATGAAACTGAGAGAGAAAAGGGGGACAAGTGTAAGTCGTGGGAAAGTGTCTTTATGTGAAGGAGGGAGGACAAAGAGAAGTGATCAAGACATAAAGACGGGTCGGTCAGGCGCTTTCTTTATCATCAGTTATCCCATCAGGGGAGAGGGGACATTACGCTTCGACCTGATGTCAAAACAGGGAGAGGAGTCCATGTAGGCGATCAGTGAAGGATTCATTAGACTTGTGGATTTCTCTACAGCAGACACAGCAACTGTTTGTTGCATTTCAAAGAGGAAAAGGAGGAGAAAAAGAAGAGCCAAGAAGAGGAGAGGACAAGGGGGAAAAGAACAACTAAAATGTTTTCTGCCTCTTTGAGAATTTGTACAGTCGTCGATATACAAAATCGACAAAATGACAGTGGAGTGAGAATAGATCAGAGTTCTGTCACACCCGTTACGCTACATCACACCGGTCACTGAGAAGTCAGTAGTGATGAAGAGGTTTGGGGCCGGGGGGGGCGCATGAAAATACCACACCCGGCCCACCTGCACTGATTATCCACAGTAAGTAGTATAAAGTATAAACCGAGGAGGAGTCTGACACGAGGCGTGATGGGTGGTTGTGCGTTTGACTGACGGATGGGAATGACCTAAGAAAATAAAAAACCCCTGATGGTTGGGTGGTTGAGGAAACACCGACTGACCGGCTCAGGGAGACGAGTTAAACTGAACGCTCGGAGGTGAGGCTACAACACCAGCTACTCTATAATGGAACAGTATCTCAAAGCTGCTTCTCAGGCGCAGTGTTGTCGAGCTCTAAGGGTTTTTTTCTGAAGTATTTGTAATATTTAAAAAAAGTCTGAAGCCTGATAAATTAATGAAAATGTCAGTGTTTATAATTTATGAGCACAAACACAATGAAACCCAAATTATGTCCTTTTTAATTATCTGGCATCGTCTCTAGATTTTCAAACTGATCGATTTCCAAAACTTACTCAACATTCTCTTGTTTTTCAAGCACCAGATGATCAGTCAGTCGATGGAAAACCTCAGCAGCTCGTATATTTTAGTGCTTTGGAGAAAAAACAAACACTCCCTGTGCTCTTAATGTGAAGCGGCAGTAGAAAATGTTGGGTTTGTTTTGGCAGTAGTTTAATATGGCTCTGATGTGGCTGCAGCACAGTAAATGGTGAAGCTGATGTCCAAATCCCAAATGAAACTGAAATCTGGTGTGGGAACGGTGGACTTTATGCAGTAAACCCCGTCTCCCACTGGTCCAAAAACCCATGAACACCCAGTAGCATCTGGCTTGTGTCTGCGATGGGAATGAACACGACCAGCGTTCTCCTTACGATGCGTGATAAACTTTCCAGCATCGGCGCGTTAACGCTCATAAACATTTACGCTCTTATTGTTTTGTTACAACAAAACTAATCGCAGAGTTTACCCATGTTTAAAAAAACTGTTTATAACCTCAAACAAACTATGAAAACTACTGTTTAGACAGGAAATGGCTATAAACATGTAAAGTTAACACATTGTTTAAAGTTTATTTGAATTGTATTTCTTTGCATATTCTATAACTGTAAAATCTAGAAGATACAGAACCTGTAGTTTAAACTAAAGAACTATTCGTAATTGTTTTTTTTTAACTAATAAATATTCAACAATATGTGTGGCAAATTAAAAATATAATTTTTACAATAATTAATTGACTAATTAGAGACAGAAGCTGCACTCGGTTTGAAATCAAATGGGGGGATCTCGTGCACGCTTTAGAAATGTGTAGTGTGCATGTAATTAAAGGGAGTTTAGCCGCATGAGTTTAAGAAAACGAGGGGCTGAGCAAATTAGAAGGGGAAGGTGAATTACGTCTGGTCGTGCTCACGCTGTTAGCATCTCGTGACCTTAATGTTTCCACCTCTTTGGACTTGATGTGTGTTGTTCGCATGTTTCTCTTCCTGTGGCGACTCCTCGACTCTGGGCCGCACTGATTGCATAAAGGCCGGAATAACAGTGGAGGCTAATTAGGACAAATTCTGGAATGTGCATGGGGAAGAGGAAACAAGTGAGCGCCGGAGAGAGAGAGAGAGAGAGAGAGAGAGAGAGAGAAGTCGGCGATGCATTTTAATTCAAGTGGATTAACTTGGATCAAACCTTCCACCACTGCACAGTGAGTCTGAAACTTGGGCCCCGGGTCCTTGCAGCACAGAGATGAAAGAACCTGCTGCAGAATGTGTAACAGTTACTTTCAGGTTCTAGAGAAGCTATTACGCTAATAATTAATCAAACCATTGTGACGTCACTCATTGAGTTTATATTGAAGAAGGCCTGAAACATACATATACTTATCAAATACTCACTGATACTCAAGTATTTGATTTGGTTCCACATAACTGTTGTGTTCAGGGCGATCGGGAAGCACTTCGGGGAAAGATTGTGGTTTTGATCAAATCTTCCAGCATGTGACAGGATGAGTTTATATTTTTGTCATTAAAAAGAAAATAAAAAACAGAAAACCCTTCTATCTTTAACCGTATCGATCCATCTGAGCCAAACACGACCACATGAGAACCTCTGGTCTCAAACCACCGGCCCTATGACTTGTGTGCTCAAACTTCTTCATCATGTGAACAGTAAACATGATAAAACTGTTGTATAGTTATTTTTGTTAACCTCTTCCTCACTGTCAATCACTGTCAGTATCAGACGCTGCTGTTGATTCATTTCCTGATGATCAACAAAACCCATCAATCAATTTAATGTCTCAGCACCACTGTTGGGTTTTTCATGTCATTAAATTACATAAACATATTTATGCCCCCCCCCCCCTCATTATTTTCCATTAATCTACATCAGACTAAAGGCTTTGTAATAGACAGGAGAAGCTGCACACAAACACAGCCACAGAGAGATGCACAAATAACCTTGGAGAGAGAGAGAGGGGGGAAGAGGGGGAGACAAACGGGGGAGGAGAACCGGTTTAGCGTCGCTTCCCCTCTTTTTGATCTCTTAATTAGCAGAAGATGTGAAGAATGGGCAGAAGAATTGAGTTTGGAAAAATGGGACACGGTGGGCAAAGCGAGCGAAGCCACGTGGAGACGAAAATAGAGAGAGGGAGGAAGACAAATCTGATTCGACCCCGTTTCATCACAACATCTAAACCGTCCTGCAACCATGAGGAAGCTCCTTCCAGCCCCGGAATCAACCCGACGACAGGAGCGTTTCCTGTGCTACACAACGCTGGTCTTCTGCCTGTGGCTGCCATGATAATTTAGTGTGTGCACATGTGTGTATTCCTTCATGAACACGACGCACTTCTGACATGCTGCTCGACTCTGCGAGCTAAGATAAACAAAAAACGCGACGCTCCAGCTTTGGATGAATATGCCGAAGTGAGCGTGCACGTGTTGCTGTGCACGAGCCGGCAAGGAACAAACAACAGAATGTAGAAAATGTAGAAAACACATTTGGGAGCTCTGAGAAAGAGAAAATGTCAAACATCAAAATGTTCTGCTTTTGAAAAATCAATATATTGTGTTTTAGTTTAATTTAAGACAAAAACAAACTGAAATATGGTGCCACACTGAAAATATCCTCTGGAGACCTTGAATATCTCTATCTCTATTTCATTGCAATCCACCCAGTACCTGTTTTGAGTTACAAATTATAATTTGGGGATAAAAACATGAAATAAAAAGTATAATTTCCCCCTTGATACTGCACATGAGCTGACATGCAGAGGTACACATGGTTGAACAAAGGAATACATGAATCCTGATGCATTGTGGGACGACAGGTGCAGGAGATGAAGATGGAAACTTTGTTCTTTGCTCACGACACCACCGCCCTGCTGCGCTGCATTAAAGGAGAAACAGGAATCAAAGAGGAGGAGGGGGGGGGGGGGGGGGGGGGGCTCCTGCTCCTCTGGTTGACAAGGCCAAAGAGGGATCTGTGACATTAGACACTTAAAGAGGGAAATGGACCCTGGAGCCCAATGGACCCGTATGAGCCAATCAGCTTCTGGCGGTGGGCTGCAAGGGGACAATGACTTCTGGGGTTATTTTCCAAGGCCTGGTGTTTAACCTAATTGCAGTCCTCTGGCTTGTGAGTGGTCATTACCTCCACGGGGGGGGGGGGGTGTTAGGTAAGTCTGAGGGCAGATGGATGATCGTTATCTGTTATTTGGCTGCATCAGTAAGTGTGTGGGGGGGGGGGGGGGGGATTTCACACGGTTACAGATGTGGCATAAAGTCCCGACTCAGGTGTGAAGGACGTTTTAAAACCAAAGTGGCATCACCGTCATAAAATCGGTCTTGATGAGTCGTCAAATTTAGTTTTTCGAGTTTTAAATCTGCGGCTGCTCTTCAGACCAAGGATTACGTTGCATTGGATCTGAGAAATAAAAAGAAACTGATTATAAAAAGAGCAGTAGAATGATATATTCTGGCTTCTTTTTTGCCCTTTTGACTGTTTTTATTTAATTAATTTCACAAGATGGAGACAAAGCAAGCAGCAGTTTATTTTAGCCTTGGCTGCGTTTGTGCTTGGGCTTGATTAACGCTGTGTAAATGAGCTAATGCCCCAATGCATTTCCTTTATTTCCATTCATATACAAAAAGAGCCCACAACCACAGGTCAGGGAGAAACAAGCAACAACAGCCACAGGCAAAATGATTTATTCTTATTATCTCAGCCCTGCTCAGTTAATCACATTATTCCTGTCATCTCTGTCAGAGAGATCTGCCAGTCACGGTGGCGCAGGAGGAAAACAATGCAGGATAATGAAATATGATTTCCTTGTGGCTCCTGTATAAATCTGGTGTTCTAAGTATGTGTTATCTGAATCAACATATCTTTGAAGGCCATGAAATCCCTGTGCTTGTTTTAAAGCTCCAAGAAAGTCCAGATTACTTCACGTGTTATCGTTGCATCCGGCTCGGTGACGCTGTGTATTTGCCTCTATCTGGACTCGCAGAGGCTGAAAGGAGCAGGAAGATAATGTCCTAGATTTCACTGTGAGCCGGAATTATGCCGAGGAGAGCCACATCAACAAAGCAGAAGCGCCGCTCAGCCTGGTTTCACTCGGGGGCTGCCTCTTCT